>NW_015387128.1:353396-402580 GCF_001527695.2 Protobothrops mucrosquamatus | reverse complement strand
TCTGATGACGCAATGAGGGTGGAGTAGTAATTAGACCTCGCCACCCTCATTGCCACAAGGTAGGATCTAACATGTATCCTTACCTGTGTTCGGTCGGGTTCGGTTCGGGTAGTCCTCCAACTGCTCTCTAGGCGTCTTTTCCGGCGTTTCATCTCTCTCAGCTCCTCAGTAAACCAAGGAGCTAATTGAGATCTACGTCAGGTCAGAGGCCGCAACGGCACGACTCGGTCCAGTGCTGCGGCTGCGGCCACATCCCAGGCCGCAGCCTGATCTTCCACCGAGTCGTGACCTAGATCCTCCGGATATTACATATAGGACTGCAGCCTATTGTTTGAAAGGAACAAACCTACATTCTTACATTCAATAATGTAAGAATATTTAGTAGTCTTTTGCATATGCTCCTTAAGGGAAAGCCAACATACAGTATAAAATACAATCGTATTTCACTTACTAGTTTTTGAAGGACAAAAATACACTGGGCATTATGAGAGAATTTCAAGGAACAGCTATGGTTTAGTAGCATGGCTTCTTTAGCTACATGATCAGTGTCTTAGACTTCAATCAAAAACACACACTTGAGCATTTTTACTATGGCATACTAGAGTGCATGAACTGTGTGAAATCTCTTTCACCAAAGGCTAGTCAGAAGAAAGACAGGGAGCTGGATGCCTCTGTCACAATGCTTTCCTTAAAAGCATCAATAAAGATTGAAAAAAAGAAAAAAAAACATTCTCATTTTCAGTGTTTAAGACTTAGCCCCTAGCATGAATTCAAATACATTTTTATGAAGAACCATCTGTTTGATTGAGGGAGTGGTGCTGTTACACATCTCTTTAAATTACATTTTATCTTTGAAATAAATCTATTTGAATTTAAGGATTTCAGGACTGGGTATTTCAGGACAGATGACAGCAAGTCCTTGCCTATCTTAAAAACCATGCTGGAGGCCACACAATAAGCTTTCTTATCAGCCCTCAATATCACACAACAGATATGACTGACAACTCCCTGGTGAGACTTGAACTATCAGCGTTCCTGATGTCTCCTGACTTGTTTCATTGCCTGGAGCTCTCCCAGAAACATAGAGAAGCTTAGGCTCTTCAGTGTTAGTATGGCATTTGGAGTGATTGTGACATGGGGCTGTTCTGCTTCCCCATTCCAAAAATCATCAAGGACCTCAACAGGATCTGCTCTTATTCCCTCTGAAATGATCCTCCTCCAGAAATTCATATGGCTGCCATTCTTATGTTGCTCACGAAATTATTGAAAACCCAACTGATTTCCCAGGCTGTGGGGACACGGTGATTGTGGACTCTCCTTTTGATTTTGCTTTGTTTTGGTCTGATTGTTTTTGTTTTGGTATTTTGCTCTTTCAATCAGTTGTATTCTTTACATATTGGTTTTTAATTGTAAGCTGCCTAAAGTTGTTTGGAAGTCAGGTGGCCTATTTATTAAATAAACAAAGTATTAAGCATTTGTAAGTCTTCAGAAAAATATGTATAATAATGGGTCCTCAATAACTGCAGAAGCTAGATGATGCTATGAGACCATATTTCATCAGTTGTTGAGTTACTCAAGGTAATAGTACCTCTTCTCAGTATCTGGACCTCCTTCTTATATCCTGAGGCAAAACTAAATTAAGGTATTTTCTGGCCTTTGCATTGGTCTGGTGGCATTTTGAAACAGGCCCATGGCTGATAGGAAGCTATGAAATCCTGACCTGGCAAATTGATAGGTTGGCTTCTTCATCTATGGTCAAATTGTGTACTTCCCTCAAGTATATGACATTGGTATCATATATTTGAGGGAAGGGAGACTAGATAGGAAAATAGCCTGCAACTATATATGTCCTTTCAGATATCTTTTCCTCTCATGCTATTCCTGACCATTAATCATCTGGATTGAGGCACCACCATTTTCATTCCCTCTACCTTCCATACTAGAGACATCTCACCTCTCCAGGTACACCCCCACATTCACACAGGGAAAATAGAAAAAATAAACTTCTGGGCAAACAAAGTCAGCCTTATGGAGTAAGACCCAGTTTTCACTTAGGCCTGTGTCCCCTTAACTCAGCAACTAGCTTCTCCTCCAGAAATCTCCAGTTCTCACCTCAGAGTGCTTTAGCAATAGCAATAATTATTATCCTTCTCATCTTTTTACTACCTTCTGTTATTGGTATCATTTTTATGATTATTATTACTCTATTGTTTTGCACATGCACTGAAGCTTATGCACCACAGACAAATTCCTTGTGTGTTAATCACACTTGGCCAAATAAAGTATTTTATTCTATTCTACGAATAGCACTTAGATCCACATACCACCCCATAGCGCTTTACAGTACTGTCTGGATGGTTTACAATGTCAGCCTGTTGCCCCCAACAATCTGGGCCCTCATTTTATCGACCTCGGAAGGATGGAAGGCTTGAGCCAGTCAGGATCGAACTCCTGACTATAGGCAGAATTAGCCTGCAATACTGCATTCTAACACTGTGCCACCAGGGTTCTTTGAAGAGCTTGTATTCAGTTTTTTAAAAAGCAAGCAAGCTCTCATACTTCATTGGTGAAAATAAAGATTACATCACAAATTTTAATATATTTGTTCTTATATTCATAAGGAAAGTTTAGGTTATTGTATTTTAAAAAAAATCTTAACACCACTTTGCTTATGCAGAATGTAATGCAACTTCTATTTCTTGGAGATCTTAATGAACATTGCCTTACACAGGCATAAACAATGCAGATTTGATGTTGCTTTGTTTACATTTAAACATAATTAAAATATGATGTAGTTAACACAATGACACACCAATCATGTTTTTGATTTTAGCGATGTGCAATAGTTTGAGGACAGTTGAACTATTTCAAGCAAAAACACAGCTGCTCAAAAAATTGCATTTAGCCCTGGAGCCTCAGTTGTTTTAATCTCTGCTCTACATCATGATTATTTATCTGGATAATGACAAAATAAATCGGCAGAGAACTGTAGGATTGATTGATAATACTGTATGAAGTATCAATTTCTATGTTTTTAGTGAGAAGTAACTTTTATAAGAACAAAAATAATAGATTCCTTTTGCTTTCATTGATAAGAGCCTGTTGAAACCTTTAAGGGAAATATATATCCTTTTAATATGAATTTATCTAATCTAGCATTCAATGTGCAAGTACTATCACCATTACAATTTATGACTGCTAAAATTATGCCTAATGATTATACTAACTTTTACAGAATTCTGAATTTTACAAAAACTGAAGAATAGTGACTGGAGAGAATGATTGCCCTCAATTTAAAGAACCAAACTACTAATCTTTTAAAATGGATGGATTGCAGCAGTTTTACCAACTTAATATCTTCCACATATTTTGAGACCATGGGCCCCTCATTGCTGACAGGGATTTTAGGTCATTGCAATCCCTGCAACTGGAAAATACCAGATTGAAGAATACTAGACTAAAGCATGTGTTTTACATATGTATAAGTATAAAGTATTTGGAATAGAGGAAATATGTTTGAATGCAGGAAAGAATCATATGGTATCTACAGTATGTATAAGAATGTTTTATCTGTCTCATTCCCTTTTCTTCTGATCTTTCACAGAAGCAGATTTGATTTCTTCACTGAAACTGAAACATCGGTAAACGCACAAATAAAGTTAGTTTAGTTTCTTGCAATCAAATTGAGTATTGGCAAGAACCAATGGCCAAAATATAAATTAATATACATCCTAACTAAGAAGGCAAAACAGATGAAGTTATGAAACCATTACAATATTTAACCCTTTCTTTTTTGTACTTCAGCTCATGCAATCTTCCAGAAATGGAAGCTGGACTATTGCTAAAAGCTTAAAAGTGAAATGGCCCCAATCTAAATATACACCAGGGGATTGCTTTCAGCCCTGGATAGCTAAGCAATAGTAACTGAAATCCTTCCTTTTGCCAACTGCCATTATGAAACAACCCAATGACCCAAGAGGAGCAGCAGAGGGACCTGGTAACCTGCTTATTAGTCTGTTGGAATGTGGTGTAAAGAAACCAGTCGTCTCCTGACTGCCATCCCAAGATTATTCGTGGACCATTTTTTGCCTTAAGAAATTAAAGATTTGGCTATTGCTGAGTTCAGTGGAAGTTTCTTCCAGGGATAAATATACAGTAAGGTGGGGGATGTAGTTGATCTCCAACTCTCCGTATATCCAGACAGCACTGTGAATGATGCAGAAAACTAAGAGTTGATTTTCTCCATCCTTCACTGTCCAGCAACATCTTGACAGAGGTCAGCAACATCTGGACAGCTGAGGACTCCTTACACTATCTACAGAGAAATCTAAACATCTTCTTTTGCTGTTGATACGGATATAAGAAAGACAGGAAAAGAGGGGGCATTTAAGAAAGACCCAATGAGGATAATAATATAAGACATTGTATCACACAGATCCTATGTTAAAATAGTAATTTTAACAATAAAATTGTTACATTATCTTGGCCTAACCCACCCTGTCAGGCAGGGAAGGTATGTTGCAGATCTGTCATTTAAAGAATTCCAACTGGGAAGGAAGAGAGACTTCCCTGCCCTATGTAATATTTCCCCCCCAGAGGTGAGGCAGGGCCCCATGCCCCTGGTTTTCCAAAAAGGAGTAAAACATGGCTCTGCAGTCTTGAATGGGGAGCCCAGAGGAACACACAGCCATGAGGCTGGTTGGAGCCCTGAGAGACCTCCTTTGCTTTTTAAACTAATTTTTTACAGGGTTCAATCATTATTGCCTCTTTTTAAATTCTACATTTTTTTAAAAAAAGTAATTCTTATATGCTGTTCTATATATATTAACATTTTATTGTACACTGCCCAGCATCCCTCTTTGAGGGAGATAGGAGGTACAAAAATGTGAAAAATAAATAAATAAATAAAGAATCAAGAAATCAAATCCCCACTAAAAAAGACTTTTAAAAATTTAAGCAAGAAAAATATCAGAGCAGCTTCATGACTTTGGAAAGATCTTAGTCGCAAAAACACCATAGTAGAAGACTAATTGAAATATAAGAACTACCAAGATTATCAAAAGATCAGCCAACAGTTGTCTTTAAATCTTTGTTTCCGTCTTCATTAAAATTCAAAGCTAATTTATTTTATTTATTATATATTTATTCAATTTCTATAGTTGCCTATCTCAGCCCAATTGACTGGTCAAATTGTATCTGCAAGTCTTTTGCCAAATGAAACCAAGAGTTAATTGAGGGTCAAGTGTTAGAAGATCTGCAGTTTATCGTTGAGCCTGGGTGATAAATTGGATAATGAAATGGAGCTTCCACAAGAAAATGGGCAAGTGTGCATGAAGCTCCACTTGCGCGAGCAGAGGGTGCTTGAACGGAGAGTACTTGTGCTCGTGTGTGAAGTTCCACTAGCACTAGCGGAGGACACTAATGCGCAAAGCTCCATTTGTGCAAATGGAGCTTCACACACGCGGGATTGCCCAGTTTTGAACAGGCCGCGGCCTGGTAGTGGACCGCGGCCAATGGTGGGATTCAAATACCTGGACAATTGGTTCTATTATGTGATGCAGGCCTGGGCCTCCAATGCCTAGAACAGACTTCTGGAAATGACATCATGCACTTCCAGTGGGCTGTTCTAGGCCTGGGAGGCCTCCTTCAGGCCTCCAATGCCTAGAACAGACTTCCAGAAGTGGCATCAACGCACTTCCGGTGGGCCGTTCTAGGCCTGGGAGGCCTCCTCCAGGCTCTGATGCCTCCTCCAGGTCTCCGATGCCTCCTCCAGGCCTCCGAGGCCTATAACAGACTTCCAGAAGTGGTATCCATGGACTTCCAGTGGGCCATTCTAGGCCTGGAAGACCTCTGAAGCCTAGACTGGACTTCCAGAAGCCAGCTGGTTCTCCGAATTTAGGTAAATTTAGCTACCGGTTCTCCCGAACCGTTGCAAACCAGCTGAATCCCACCACTGACTGCGGCCCGGAGGGGTGGTGTTGGGGACCCCTGATAAAAAACATGACTCAGAAGCAGTCTCTTATTTTTGCCTGTTCAAAGTCCCAATCATAATTCTATTTTAGACCAAAGTACAGAATAAAAATAATCGCGCAGAATACCAATTATTTGGGTAAACATATACATAGGCTGATGTGTAAAATCATATCACTCACCAAAGCTGTTGCTTTCACCTGAGGGCTTTCATTGGTATTTTCAGACCACATGATAACTTTCTCTGTCTCTGTGAAGAAATACAGCATTTTTAAAAAAGTTCTACCCATAGGTCAGAGGTCACAGTTTTAAGTCAAAGGGTATTCCTGGGTTTTGAGTGAACCAATAAATGAGTTAGGATATGGCAAATTATACTGTCTAATATAAATTGGGTTTAATGGATTTAATAGTTTTATGTAAATTCAGTCAAAACTAAACTAAATTAATTAAATCCTTTCTATATGATGACTGTGTCGTGTTTTGAATTTGATTCCAGAAAAATGTTTTGAATGAAGCACAGGGGAGTGGGAATATGGCAGTGGTGGCGAACCTATGGCACGGGTGCCAGAGCCGGCACTCGGAGCCCTCTCTGTGGGCACACGTGCTGTTGCCCCAGCCTTGCCTCCCCCCACAGCTCCTCCTCACCAGCAGCCCCCCTGGAGGAGAGTCACCCCCCGAGTGTGGCCCATGCAGAGCAGCACAGCCAAGGACATGGCAGCCAGGCAGCGTAGACGAGACTCTGCCCTCACGCCCCATCGCGCACAGTTGATGCTGCGGGGCACGAGCAGAGGGCGTGGCCACCATGGCGCTGCTGGGCTGCCTGGGCGATCTCCAGCAGGCCCTGGAGGCGATGAGTGGCCCTGCGGGCAGGCAGAGTGGGGGCAGGACAGGGGGTGGAGCGGGGCGGGGCCAGTTTTTGGACACTCAGTCTCTAAAAGGTTCGCAATCACTGGAATATGGTAACTCTTTGCAACTCTTTAGCGACATCATCTTTTTCAATGATCACACAGTTCTTTCCACAGCTACCTTAAAAACTCCCAACAGGTTATTTTCCAACTTCCACATGTTCTTCAGCACCTTTTCTGATCTGACTCTGAAGTATTGCACAGCCCTAGTTAATAATACTACTTACCATATATTATGACTAAAATCAATAGTGGAGATTTAAGAAAAGCTGTTCCAATTTGAATAATAAAAATAATTTAATAGTAGCAACCATAGTAATAGTAATAATAATAGGGACAGATTGGATTCAAACGCTACGCTAGTTCAGCTTAACCACAAGAATTTTGGCTTGTATGTTTCAAGTACGTCTTTAGGAGCAGATGATGAAAGAAATAGAGCAGTAAGTCTGTATCTTTCATCCAAGGGAATCTGAAATCTGCCAGAGTTTTGCACTGTGACAGTTGAGACTTAATTTAAGAAGCTAAACAAATGTGGGGGCCTAACAATCTTCAGGAGGGTGCTGCACTACAACTCCTCCCAGAAACAACCCCCCCAGCATGACCAAATATAAGGGATGTCTCAAACTGTGTCCCAGTACCATCAAGATACAGGTTCCTCTAACAAATGGGAAATTTGTTTCTTTTGAAATACAGATTCTTCCACAAGCAAACATGAACTTTCTTTACCTTTGTACACATATCAATTCTGAAGTACATTTAAATGTTCCAAATAAAGAATAAGCATCCCACTAGGGATGGTCAACTTCCATATTCCATTGGGCATATATATAGAGAGATCAGGTGACAAAAATAGGAGATGAATTCCATTTTTAGTGTAAAAAAATGTTACATTTGCAGAAGCCTCAGTTACTGCTATTATTGTGGTGGTTTCCGTCCTATAATTCTGTAAACCAAATCAATCGTCCATCATGGTCATAAATAAAGCCATCGCATGTCTTACATGTCTAATAATTTGTGCCTGGAGAACATTCTAATATCAGAAGAGTGCCAGAAGAGTAAAGAATGCCAAGTTAGGCTAAGCAATTCTTTAAAACCCTTGTGTATTCCAGAACATGGCCTTAAAATTTCAAGCACACTACGTTCAAAACTGCAGGGGAAACGAGCACTGGTCCATGTTGCTTGTGATAATTTCATTTATCTTTTGCATGGTTTATTCAGCGAGGCATAAGGCCTCCTCAGGCTGCTATCAGCAGTCTCTAGCTCAGCATCTTTAGATCCTCCCGGGTTCTCTGACATTGAGCACATTGCTGACCCACTGGTTTCCTTTGACTCATTAAGGATTTCAGCTGTGAGCGGTACTTCAGATGGCTGATAGACAGCAACAATTAGAGAGGGGGGCACAGAACAGAAACAACGCTGAAGTCTCTCTGCTTAGAGGCAAAGAGAGGGCAGAGATACAGAATTACTGGGAGGATTTCATTTGGCGAGGTTTGTATGTGGAGGAGAATGGAGAGGTAGCAGAGAATGGATACAGCATGGCTGTCCAAACCTTTGGCTTGCCTGGACTGCATTGAGTGAAGAATTGTCTTGGGTCACATACAAATTATGCAATATAGTTAATGTATATAAGTCACATAATAATGTTAAAAGTTTACAATCTTGTGGGGCTGCAATATTATTTGTCCAGGGCTGCATGCAGCCTGTGGGCTGCAGATTGGATGTGCCTGGGATACAAAGGGCTGAGAGCTATCAAAGGAAATCATTGGTTAAGACAGGAAGTTCACTGGCTTTAACCATATGCTTCTAATCACCCTTTTCATCAGGCAAAGCTTTATTTTGCCTTTCAATGCAACCTAGAGATATTTTTACTAAATAATAATGTAAATCACAGACATCAAGAGACACGTGTGCATTTTATTATTAATAATGAATCAAATAGGGATTTGGAGAGATGGTTAGGAAGAAGAAGGAAAAGATAGTGTTTTTTCAGCTTCACTCTGTATCAGTGCTGTTAGACGATTAGCAGTCAGTTGTAGGGGAATTTGAAAATGTCTAATAATTTTTTAGACTGACATGAACTGCCTAGATTTCAAAATTATCCTCAAAGAAACTTTATTTTATTTGGTAGTTGTTTGAAAATTTGCATCATGGTGAGAATTCAAATATCCTACACTTAATAGTGTGCTGTTTTAGGAACATAGAAACCGGTTTTCTGCTGAGGCAAACCACTAATTCATCCTCCTAATACTGTCTACAACTAGGTACAAATTACCTTTGGACTCGCCTTTAGAAAGAGTAGTCACATAGCAGAAGGGAGAGAGAGAAGGAGAAGAGAGGAAGGAAGGAAGGAAGGAAGGAAGGAAGGAAGGAAGGAAGGAAGGAAGGAAGGAAGGAAGGAAGGAAGGAAGGAAGGAAGGAAGGAAGGAAGGAAGATTCAGCTGAAGAAACTCCTTTATAACAGCTTCAGTGGTGGGATTCAAATATGGGAACAACCGGTTCTCTGTGTGGATGCCGCTTCCGGAAGTCCATTATGGGCCCGGGCAACAAAAATTTAGCTATCGGTTCTGCCGAAGTGGTGTGAACTGGCTGAATCCCACCACTGAACAGCTTCCTTTGAGATGTAACAGAAGTGAGAGGGGTTATAGGCCGCTGGAGAGGAGATGATTAAATCATTAAAAAAAAACCAAACAAACACCAGGCATTCCTTACACATACAGTTCTGATTACCTTTCTTATAAATAATGATAAAGTCTTGTGTGGAAATCAGGCCATTATATCTGACTTAGCTACGTGTGTGAATTCAGTCACAGATCCCTCCTTTGCCGCCCAACAGAAATGAAAGAAAGGAGTTTCACATTTAAGGATGAAGCTTTTCAAAACACTTGGTTCTGGGTATATTTTTTTTTTAGAAAATGAAGCACCAACCAGAGAAGCATTATTTTGGCAGATGGGGAAGGCAGGTTCTAACACAATATCGAGGGACTGTTGAGGATGCATTGATGGAGATGTCTTGAATGCCCAAGGCCTTTAATGAAATGGAGGTAAAGCCAACTATATGCTGCTGCTTTTCAGCCTAGCCCTAGCAGGCTGAGGAAGGCTCCTTAATTTGAAATTTGAGGATTAAATTGAAAAATGGAACCTGGTGAGAGAAAAATTAAGTGATTTGGCAGGATTTTGTTATATGAATATTTATTGAACCAAATAAAACTTAAGACTTGCTGAGCTGGATGAAGACAACAGTCTCTCTAACTCAGCATCTTTCCCCCAGGGTGACCAATCAGATGCTTATGTAGGCAAGATACAAACAAAATAGAGCCTTTCTGTTACCTTAGCAACTGGTCCTGACAAGCTTAATACTTCAAAAGGAAATATAGGGTACTAAAGGAAATATGTGGCTTTTATGACCATTGATAGCTTTATCTTCAAATTATTTCCCCAATCCTCTCTCAAAGCCATCCGCACTGATTATCTCTTGTAATACACCTCACAACAAAACTGCTGCAAAAACGGAGTGAAGAAATACAGGTAGTCCTTGGGTTATGACCACAGTTGAGCCCAGAATTTCTGTTGCTAAGTGAGACATTTGTTAAGTGAATTTTGCCCCATTTTACGACATTTCTTGTCACAGTTGTTAAGTGAATCATTGCAGTTGTTAAGTTGGTGACATGGTTGTTAGGTGAATGGGGCTGCCCCATTGACTTTGTGTGTCAGAAAGTTGCAAAAGTAGGTGACATGGCCCCAGGGCAATCCCTCATAAATATGAGTCAGTTGCCAAGTGTCTGAATGTTGATCACGTGACCACGGGGATGCTGCAACGGTCATAAGTGTGATAAACAGTCATAAATAATTTTTTCAGTGCCGTTGTAACTTTGGTGATAAACAAACTGTTGTAAATCGAGGACTGTATTTTACAGGGTTATGCAAAACTTCAGAGAGGTACTTTGTGTCAAGCTACTACACCTCTAAAGAGCATCACTAAGCATGGCTCTGAGATCCTTTCTGAGATTCTTTTCCATCACTTCAATGGTCTTCTGTCAGTACTTCTCCTAGAGATGCTGATGGAGGCTCAAGGCAGGACATCAAGTGCCTCAGTAAGATCCATCATGTCAGCACACTGCCTCAACAAGATGGATGCTCTTTGGCTAAAGGGCCTTGGGAAAGTAAGCATAGTCACCTCCTATTGGTCAAATATTTTGCCCTGAACCCCCTATCATTCAGCTTAACTGGATGAACCTAAATCCAGTTACTCTTTATTTCTTATTTTTCTGAATCTATTAGTTTCAGTTTGTTGAATTTAAGACTTAAAAAACTTCTATAAACATGTATGTGTATTTTATATCTCTCCAAACATGGGCAGTTTTGTTCACAATTTGGGCTAGCTATACAATTTTTGCAGAACAGATGCTATCGGCTTTCCTGTACATTATTTTTTATAAATACATGCCATTTTTATACACTTTTTCAAGATATGCATTTTATTGCCAAACACAAACATATCTTAATGCTTCCTAAAGTATAACTAAACTTCATTTAATTAATTGGTTTAAAAATGTGAAATTAGGTTAAGTTCACATTCAAATACAGATTGTCCTCAATTTATGTCCATTCTTCAGTGACCATTTCAAATTATGATGGTGCTGAACAAAGGGATTTAACAAACTGTACCTGACATTAAAGCTGCTGAAGAGCTCCATGGTCACATGAACAAAATGTGGATGTTTGGCAATCTGCCCTTAAGACTGACCACGGTGACATTGCATCTGCTCCACCGTTGGGTCCCTTGGGCCTACCTCCAGCTGACTCCCCACAGGCCTTGGGCCTGCTTCCCACCCTGTTTGATTCCACATTTTCAGACCTCCTACTCCTCTATCATGCCTCGGCTTCATTTACTTTTTCCAATGATCATCTTTCACAAAGAGAAATGTCCAATAAGCCACACAGCTTTCCTATACAAAGGCCACGTGATGCCATCTTGGAAGCCGGCACCATTTTGGAAGTGGCCAAATTCTCTTCATTTGAGAATTGTGGCCACTTCCAAAATGGCACCCGCTTTTGGGACGGCACCACATGGCTTCTATTTGGGAAGGCCACATGGAAGATTGGCTGCTTCTCTTTTTGAAAGACAGGCCACTTGCCATGCAATCTTCCTATACAGAAGCCGTTTTAAGCCATACTAGACTGGTTGCCATTTTGGGACTGGGCATTGGGTTGAGTTCAGTTTGGTGAGCCTTCCACTGAATTAAGTTAAAGAAAACTGAAATTAAATAAGGGCAATATGAATACCAACCAAGTTATTATGGTGCACAGAGAATGAGCTTTGGATTATGAAATCTGCAGACCATTTATTAGATTTTTATTCTATCATCCATCCATCCATCCATCCATCCATCCATCCATCCATCCATCCATCCATCCATCCATCCATCTATCTTTCTATCTATCTATCTATCTATCTATCTATCTATCTATCTATCTATCTATCTATCTATCTATCTATCTATCTATCTATCTATATCTCAAGACTGCAAATACATGCAATACTCCTGCCTTTTATGATCCCAACAACAACCCTGTGAGGTGGGTTGTGCTGAGAGAGAGTGAGTCATGTCAAGTCACCTAGCTGGCTATGCCTAAGGAAGGCCTAGAATGCAAGCAGGTCTCCTGCTATCTATTCCAGCGCTTTAACCACACCAAAATGGCTCTCATTATTTATATAATCACCCCTCATGTCTACCACTGGTCATATGGGAGTATAGTTCTGACCTCAGAGAGCTGCTGGTGGGATCCCTGAGAAACTGTGAACATTCAGTCGGAAGCACTACACAACTGCTTATATTACAATGAAACAGCTTAATGTTACTCGACTAGTATCATCCTGAATAAGTATGTAACAATGCTCCCTGCTTTGTGGATCAAAGCTATTGATTGCAGCTATTGCTTGTATGAAAGCTATCAACAATAGCAGGTTAGATCATACAGTACTCTACAGAGTTACTCATTCCTCCTGAAGAAGGAGTCACCAGAGTGAAAGAAAAGAGGTTGCCAAGGAAACCGTTTTGCAATTTAGTAGTGGCTTGAAACATACCCAAGAAATAATGTCTGTTGTCATAGCCTTGAGTGTCTCTTGTAAACCTGTTTCAAGTCATCAAGTGGTTAGAAAGGGCCATTAGAAAGATTGTTTCCCTGAAGCCCAGAGCCATTGTGCATCATTTTCCTTTTACATTCAGGGCATGCATGTAGATGATCCATGTCTTTTCTTTAAGCCAGTGGTTCTCAACCTTTTTAATGCCGCGACCCCAACCGGTCGTAAGTCGAGGACTAAACCGGTCGTAAGTCGAGGACTAAACCGGTCGTAAGTCAAGGACTAAACCAGTTGTAAGTCGAGGACTACCCAACCGGTCGTAAGTCGAGGACTTTCCCTGCCCGGGAGCGCCGCGCATGCGTGGTTCCGCCCCCTGCGCCGGTCGAGGCGTAGCTCGCAAGCGGCAGAGACGGAGCAGGCCGACCACCAGCTGGCCCAGCCCAAGGGACGTAAGGCACCCGACCCGCCAGAAAAGGGGGAAAAAATGTCGGAGAAAAAAAAAATGGCGGACAGCCTTGTTTGGCGACCCCCGTGAAATGGTCGATCGACCCCAAATGGGGTCCCGACCCACAGGTTGAGAACCACCGCTTTAAGCAGTCACGCAACAGGCCAGTTGATTTGAATACTAAAGTGGCTGGATTGTGTGCATGTGCATGTAGAAAGGCCCCATTTATTACCGGGACTCCTGACAGTCATATCTGAAGCAACTGGGAGCAACTATTAAGAGTGAGCTACAGTATATTTATTTTGTTTCCCACAAAGGTTAAATAAACAGGTATTTTTCAAAGATTTTGGACTACAGTTGTGAGATGCAGCAGGTGCCTGATGCTCTTTCCCATTGTGTTTAATGGGCTATAGTTCTTACATCTGCATGGAGCCCCTAGACAAGATCATTCTTTGCTTTGGGGTTAGTGATCAACAATGTACTTATGAAACCCAGGTGCACATTTCACGCCCTAGCCAATCATGCTGTCAAAATCCTGGTCCAGTATCTGGAGCCTGTGTGGTTCTGGATGGGGAGATACAAACTCAGGGTCAATCATGACTGAGTGGCTGTGTTTATTTAGACCCCTTGGATATTCCATCGTCAGTTCTCAGTGGGAGTGCATTTCTGAATTCAAGATTTGTACCCAATCTGGGGCTCCTCTTGGACTCACAGCTCCTGCTTGAAAAGCAGATGAGAACTGGCCATAGAGTCTTTGGCACAGGTAGTTACGCCATTTCCTAGATCAGGTAGTCATTCATATACTAGTCATTTCACAAATGGATAACTGTAAATTGTCTACATGGGGCTGTCCTTGAAAACCATCTGGAAGCTACGGCTGATCTAGAATGTGGCATTGTGGACAGCGATGGAGGCATCAAGTTATGTTCACATGACTTCACTGCTTTGTGAGCTGCACACTATTTACTATTTGGCTTCTGGGTGCAATTCAAAGTGCTGGTTATCACTGTAAAAGCACTTCATGGCATAGGGCTGGGCTACATGAGGGACCACTTAGCATAGTACAATCAATCAGAGTAGGTGCCCTCTGGTTCCCCCCTTGATTGAACAATGTAATCTTATGGGATGCAAGAAGTGTCCTTTTTTTTCTTGTAGTGCTTGCCTTCTGGAACAACATGAGAGATTTCCACCCATATGATTTAGTGATTAGGCAATCACTAAAAAAAAACTGGCTGTTCTTTCAGGCCCTGGCATAGGGTGTTTAATTATGTTTGATTTTATAGCAGCTTGTATTGTTCTTCCAGTCAGTTATGATTTTTTTTTGTGTGTACTCTTTTTCTTTTTTATTTGTAAGCTGCTCAGAGTCACTAAGAAGTCAGGCAGCTTCAAAAATGGATAAATAAATAAAAATAAAACAAACGTGACTCTCATAGTCACATTTCCTAGGAGAAGTGGATGGAAAATGAAGTCCAAACCATGGGAATGGTATTAGGATTGACTCTCTACGAGTCTGATAACAGCTTAGCGAATTCTTTAATTTTGCCAGCATTGCTCGCGATACTCTTTGGGGCACTTGTCAGAAAACAGAGGGTGATAGGTATTTATTTAGATGAGAAAACCACCAGGGGTGTACATTAGGGGAAGCCAAAACAATCTCATAAAGTAAGCCACTTCTGTTTTGTGGTCCAAAAGACAGTAATAGATTCATATAGTCAATCAAGAACAGTTTTCCCAGTTGTTCTGGCAGGAAAAGAGTTCCCTTTTCAGCCAGGATCTATCCCATTTTGAATCTGTAACAAGAGGGTTGCTGGTGTTGTTGGTGAATTTCCACTGTTTCCGATGAATCAAGAAGAAAATCCTTTTTTAAAAAATTATCCCTCATCCTGAAACAAGATTCTTTGAGGAGTTTCTTTTCCTACCTGATATTTGATAAAGCTATGAAAATGAAATCATTCCACCGTGGTTTAATGGTGGCCATCCTGGTGAGGAGGCATGAATTTTCACATATTTTTCCATTTAAGTGTTAGTCTACAGTTTAGGGTGGGCAATAAAAACTGAAAAATAACTACGTACATTGTTAAGAGGATATGACTGACCTCATATCATTTGCAAAACTAATTATATAAAGCATAACAAAACATTGGTTTTTGCAGCTTGAAAAAATGGGAAGATACCTATAATGCTGATTAATGATCACAATAAAGGTAATAAAGATACCTGATTACAACAGGATAAATTAGGAAATGATGTAAAACTGAGCATCATGTGATAAATCTGACATTCCCCCCCCCCCAGGACACTTGATTTCACGATATTGGTCTGGATAATGACTAGCCATCACTTTTGCATTTTTTTCTTCAGCTCATATCCAGCCATACATGCATCACATGGAGTATTACATGACAAATGATTAAGTTTTTATTAAGATAATCGATACCTTGTTCTTCAATGTTCAGAACTGTATAACTTTGTTTAATATCTTAGTTTCACTGGTATTAAGGGGACTTAATATCAGAAATTCAGTTTATTTATATTAGGCTATTTCCTGCTTATGTCATTGATGTTGATGGTTTTCTATTATTTATAGGGATTCAGGCTATACCAGTTGAATAATAGCAATTTTTTTCTGTGGCATTCAAATAATAATTTAACCTAACACCCCGTATCTTATAGTGTCGTATTCTTCCTATCTATTACCCCAATTCCTGAACAAGATACTGTTACTGATGCTCCTTTTACTGTCACAGTTATTAATTAGAAAGTCTATTGTTATTATGACTTTTCCTCACTCTAAAGTACAACCCTATAGTATATATAAAAGAAATTCATGAAAAAAGTTGAGAAAAGTATTCAAGAATAAAAAAAATTAAATTGTCTTTAAATTTACATAGTTTTTAATTTTAGATATTGTTATTAGAATATGAGGTTTTTCTTGGTTTTACTCTTGAAGTTTCCTTTGTAAAGCAAAGTTATAAAATTTTCTTATGAACTTCTGTTAGATTTGTCCACTTTTTTCCAGTTTGCCCTTTATTTTTTCCAAGAAAATACGTTCACCATAGAGCCTATAATGTCCAATCAGATAATTTTTTGAAAATTAGAAATTTTCAGAAAAATGAAAAACAACAATAATATAGCCTCTCACTTTAACCCAGCCACAAGTACATAGTATGCTGGCTGTATTCAGAGGGCTTTATTTCAGTCAATCACTTAGCAACATATGCGAAACACTTTTTCATTTAAAACCATTCCCTCAAGACACAGGAAGGAAACAAATATATTGGATTGACTCCAATAATTCTTCTTTTCAACCTTAAGGCTTCTATTTATCTTGACAGCCAGTTCAAAAACATCTTACTCATATTAATGTCAGAGTCATCTATAAATGCTCTGTGCTTTTAAAGGCTGCAATTCTATGCATCTTTTCCTGGGAATAAGCCCTATGACCCCAACGGGTGTAGCTTCTGAGTACACACACACACATGGATACTGAGCAACAGCTTTTACTGTAGATCAGCTTAGAAAGAAAGAACTATATTTAAACATAACCTCATGTCCCCATAATGACTCTTCCTTTGAAAGCATCATGTCAAGAATGATAAAACTCCAAGATCACACAGCAAATATATGGCTCTAAACATTTAAAGCTGACTTCAATGCTATCCAGTCATTCTTTGGTAAGTGATGGATTATAAACATCAGATCTTTCCTCTACTACATGAAAAGCAGCATTATATTGTCATGGGCTAGATTTTTAAAAATGACATCTGCCAGTATAATTGTATAATTAATATATCTCTATTGTAATTGTGTTAGTTCTATTATAATTATGGATTCAGTGCTTTCATTTTATGGGAAATACCGTAAGTATATTTTAACAATATTTCTGGTTTAATAGGAAAAACACTGACTTTGTTCGTTAGTTGTTCTGACTTTCCTCAAGATTGAGTCAAGCCATTTGAATTCTTTTTTCTCAATTTGTGTAAGTGTTGTTATACATTGAACTATGCTGCCATAACTACTGACCTTCAGATGAGACCCTCTCTGGCTGATGTCATTGTAGCCAGAAGGTATCACACTCATTGTCATAAGAAGAAAAGAATATTCTTGCTGGATCAATTCAAAACCCATGTTTTATTTCTTATAGGGTGAACTCAGATATAACTTGCAAGCAAAAAAACCCAACAGCCCTCTCTGTCACCATTGTTCTTCTGCAACCTACAAATAACAACACCGATGGCTGTTGATAGGCTTGTTGTTCACAAATCTATTCAATCCCTTTTAAAAATCATCCATGTTGGTAGCCATCATCTGAACTCTATAAATTAAGCATCCTGTGAAGAAATGCTTTTTTTTGGGGGGGGGGGGGAGAAACTGTTGTAAATACATGTAAATTTCTATTCAATCAGTTTCATAATGTTGTTTTGAGAACAGGAGAAAATTTTCTCCCTGACATGCACAACACTCTTCATCTTCATTAGGTTTCCCTAAGAGTTTCAAAAAAAAATTCCACAAAATAAATGTGCCAGAGTTTTCTGATAGTTTTGATTGTCCTCGGCTGCACTTTTTACAGCTGTATTATATCAATCAATCAATCAATCAATCAATTTTACTTACAGCCAGAAGGCCCCAAAAGCTAAATTATAAGCTTTTTCAAATGCATTCAGTTTTACATCTGTGAATGTCAGGGCATTACAGGTAATCCTTGACTTATGACCACAACTGGGATCAAATTTCAGTTGCTAAGCAAGATGATTGTTAAGTGAAGCATGGGGTTATTAAGCAAATTCAGCTTGGCCCATTGACTTTGCTTGTCAGAAGCCATCTGGGAAGGTCACATATGGCGATTACATCATCCTGCAATTCTGCAACCATTGTAAATACATGCTGGTTGCCAAGCACCCGAATTTGGATCACATGATAATGGGGATGCTATGATGGTCATAAGTGCGAGAATCAGTTATAAGTTTTTTGTGAAAGGTTAAATGATTGAACGTGGAGGACTAGCTGTACATGTGAAAGGTTGTTAAATGAATGATTGTAAGTTGAGGACTAGCTGTATAAGGTTGGCTGTTTTACATTTAGTTACTGAATGTGGCTTTTCTATGCTGATTTGACAAGTCATGAAGTGACCGCTATGACACCAAAATAATTTTTCCTGAGTTACAGATACTTGAGACCCCATTCAGTGTGTCTGGTGATGTTAAGTTTTTTTGCCTCAATATGTGTTACTTTATATTTGTTTATATTGGATTGCATTTATCATTTCGCTGACCATTCACCCAACTGAGCAGATTTTTCCAGAGTATTTCACATTCACATTTGATTTTTACCTCATGAATAGTTTAGTTTCATCTGAAACCTTGCCTGGCTCTCTGTTTATCTCTCAGCCAAAATCATTTATGAACAAATTAAAAACATTGGTCCCAATAGAACCTTGAGGAATTCCTTTCTTTCTTTCCACTATTGAGAAAATTGGGTGTTTATTCCTACTCTTTTTCTGTTTTTAAGTTAGCGTAAAGTACAAATAGCTAGGTGTCAACGCTGCAAATACTGTATATTCTTGCTTTGACAATATGCAGAACTGTCTGGTATTTTTATAGTTAAATCAGGCAACAATGAAAGGGGGGGAGAATAAGGAAAGCCCGGGAAAAAGAAACAGGAAGTAAATCACATCTTCCAAGTTAATTGGAAGATGTGAACCATGACCCCAAAATAGGGGAAGGAAAAATGCCTGGAATGTATGTGCAACGGAAAATAATCTCAGATCTAAGCATTTCCACCATGCCGTACTGACATCTCTGTAACCTTAATAAATGCTTTTAGGATAAAAATATGCCTGAAAGTCCTTTTAAGTGTTTTGTTAATCAGACACATGACACTAGGTTTTCCTATTCTATGACTGCTAAGTTCATTCATTGGCCTTTGCTGAGGTACTGACCTTCTGTTATCCATACGGTAGCTAAATTTTGTGTTTCTGTATTAAAAATAAAACAACATATGTAAGGCTGAACAGTTCCCCTCCCCCACTGAATTATATTTTTATGTGAACAACTGATTATTGAGAAATTGAAAATGAGTGGAACCTGAACGGTTTATGTATTTTTGCTAGGATGTAAATTCACAATTAAGCTTTTGGGGAACTCTCTGGAGATGCCACCAAAATCTGGTGATCTGTTGTGTAGTTTCTCAAAATGTCCTTGAATAAAGTTTCAGTATTAACAGATTTATCTCAAATTGTTTGTTTCTTTGTAATAGCTTTTCTGGTACAGTTGGTGCTTCTTTTTTTATTTCCTTCTTATGTTAGGCTTTCTGTTTCTATAAAGAAAGCCTTTTAGCTTTCACAAATTCCTGATCAATACTAGAAAGCCTCAAATATGTTTCTACAGTGTTTAAAAAAGGAATTATCAAGAGGACGCATAGGTTCATGGATTGGCATGGCTTAACCATGATTTGAATAAGCCACAATCAGCTGGATTTTTTATATGTGTGTTTATGTATATGTATATAAATTTGAATATTTTATTTTTTACTTAAATATTTTAATTTTTATAGAGAAAAAATATAAAAATAGAAAGAAGATGTAAAACAAGTTAAAAAAGGGGGAAATTGTGCCACAGTTAAATAAAATGTCTAACAGATTGCTAAATCTATCTTAGGAAAAAATGAAAATAATTAACAATTCTCTAACATTATAGCATATCACAAAATCAGTGACGGAGAAAATAAATTTATTGAATTGATTTTTTTGATTAGTAGCTAAAATTGCCTTTTCCAAAGCCAAGCTAATACACGTAATCCTTGGCTTACAGTAGTTTGTTTAGTGAACGTTTGAAGTTAAAAGGCATTGAAAAAAGTGACTTGTAACTGTTTTCACACTTACGACATTGCAGCATCCCCATGGTCACATGATCAAAATTTGGATGCTTGACAACTGGTTCATATTTATTGCAGTATTCCGGGTCATATAATCACTTTTTGCGATGTTCTGACAAAGTCAATGGGGAAACCAGATTCACTTAATAACTGTAGCAAGAAAGGTTGTAAAATGGAGCAAAATTCACTTAACGAATGTTCCATTTAGCAATAAAAATCTTGGGCTCAGTTGTGGTTATAAGTCAAGGATTACCTGTATAAATACCCGCTCAAAATTGGGCAGGATACACATTATGTAAATAAAAAACAAGTAAAATTTCAAATTCTTCCAGATTTATAGTGGTGTTCGAATCCGTTTCGGTGACTCAGTTGTCTCAAATTCAAATCACATTCGAATTCCTATGAAAATTATTTTTCTAGTTTACCTATGTGGCTAGATATACACCAAAATACTGTTGACGGATATGCATTTTCTATGATGGAAATAATGAACTAATCAGATCTGGCTTTACTGACTTTATATCAGTATTAGGAATGGGATTTTCAACACAGAGATTATTACATCGGGAGATTTTAGTTCCAACCTACCTTTTCACCTTCGGTGGGCAGCCCATATAATAAACCATGTTTTCCAAGAACCCAGTGTATATGTTCATCTCAGCATCATGGGAAATGGGAACAAGATTACTTGAACGTCAGTATAATCTAATCTAACTTTTGGCTAAAGAATATGTGTGGATGAAAAAAACAGAGTGGAATATCTTCTCTAGCTCATCTGAAGTCTGATGATATATTTGATCTATATTTGTTAAAGTAGTTTGCAAAATCAGAATCAAACAAAACTGATTCTTAAGGGAATTACAATTATGGACAGTACATAATTTCAGAAGGTGAATGGAAACATTATCCAGAGATCATTGTTTATCTGTCATTAACTAAAGGTAGTAAAGAGCATTCCCTTTATAGTTATTATACTGGTCTTGTGTTTGGTCTTGGGCTATAAATAGATTTTAGTTTCCATTAACTGTTGGTGCTTTTTCCCATTTTTTTTTAAATACCATTTGCAAAATAGCTTCATGGCTTGTAACCTATCCAACGTGGCCCAGAGCAACCTATAACATCCTGCTCTGATATTACTTTACTTGAAAAATACTAGTAAATGGATATAAATAAATAAATTTCCCTATTCCACTCTCCCAGCAATTCTATTTTACCTGCTTTGCTTTTCAAAAATATAGATAACATTGGGAAGGGTAATCTGGCACATGGGCCTGCAAGTAAGCAAGAAATTCAAAAAGTTTATCTTCCTGCAAATTTTGTGTATTTAAAAATCTAAACTATGAAATTGTTGTCTAGAATTCCTTTTTTGGTCTGTATTTGGAGTAAATCATTTTCCATATACCAATAATGGCAAAAGATAAAATGCCAGCTGAGTTTCCTGCTCAAATCATGGACCCATTTAGCCCATTGTTTTCCAGTAGCAATTTCCCTAATTTAGGTACCCCAGAAGGCTTTTAAGTAGGAAATTAAGGGCCTCCCAAAGACACAGCTGAGCCTGCCTTGACTTGCTTTGTTGTTGTTTTTTTTTAAATCCACATCATTAAGAGGTTCCCTTTCCTTGAATTTCTTAGTTTTACAATGGCTATAAATGCTACAATTAAGACCCCTTGTAGTGAGCAATTGAGTAACAATTAACCTGAAAATGTATACCTGGCTTTACCAGTCAAGAAGGAAAGCTTTGCTCCACATCAGAGAGAAGGTATTTGTGACTCCATTCTTCTGATTTATTTACTGTTCTTATCAAAAGGGATTTGTTTTTTTTAAGACCGGTTAACGGCCTATGGCAAGTAAAGTTTAGTAGTCCCATTTTCTGCTTTGATGTTCATTCTGTTTATTTGCCCTAAGTCACCAACATCTAATATTAAATTGTGGAAGAGGAAGAAGTGTATTTTGAACCACTCTTAATGCTTTCATCTCCATGTAACCCAGATTTCCCTAACACTTCTTTAAGTAAACATTGAGCATCTTGGGGAGCTACTAAATGTCAACTGATTTCATCTGTCTGTAGGTCTCTTCATGGGCAACTCAAGACTCTCAAAATGAAGACAGAACTATACGTGGTGATCCTCACCTTTCTGTTCTCTGCATTTGCTTGCTTTGGGTTTTCTTCTTAATATTTGTTCAGTGCAAATATACATTTACTAAACTTATCAACTTTATAGGGCCAGGGATTAGAAGTAGGTTCTACTGGCATGTGACTGACTGAAGGAAAGAACCATTACAGTTAGACCTCGACTTACAACAGTTCAGTGACCGTTCAAAATTACAACGGCACTGAAAAAAGTGATTCATGGCCATTTTTAATACTTAGAACCATTGCAGCATCCCCATGGCTATGTGATTTACCTTTGGATGCTTGACAGCTGACTCACATTTGTGATGGTGGCAGTATCCCGGAGTCATGTGATCCCCTCCTGCGACTTTCTGATGAGCAAAGTGAAAGGGGAAACCAAATTCACTCAGCAACTGTGGCTGTAGCAAGGTTATAAAATGGGATAAAATTCTTTAACAACTGTCTTGCTTAGCAATGGAAATTTTGGACTCAATTGTAGTTGTAAGTCGAGGACGACCTGTATGCAGGATCGTAGTCCAAATCAGGACCGTCACACCTTGTTAGGGAGGGTTGAACTTTTCCCTCCCAGACCCTTGGATTTTGGAATTCCTCTCCTTTGCTCAAAGGTGGAGAGGAGCCTCCTGCTCTGTCAGTCCTGTCACAGGTTGTGCTAAATTAATCCTGAAAGCAATGTAGCTTGCCAGATTTAGTGGTCTCCAAGCACTTTTACCTGAATATAGCCTGCCACCATTTTATCCTTCAACAAAAACCGTGTTTCCAAAGTGGTTATTTTTATCTTATACATGTGGCCACTTTCTCAGGTTTTATTTAGGAATACACTTCAGCAACCTCAAGTGTATCGATCAAAAAGAAATTTCTGTGAGAAACTGCTCTGAGATTCTCCCTTTTTGGAGGTACGGTCATCCTTCGGTGCTTGTTCCCTAACCGGTGCTGTGGCAACAGCAACTGAATGGCATTTCATGCAAAGTGAGAGCATTGAGAGTCATTCCAGATGAACAGAAATATAAAATAGCAGAAATGAAAGGAGGTGGGGGAAAGAGAGAGAGAGAGAGACCATTGGATTAGTACTTTAATATTTTAGTGAAAGGGGTGAAACCATGTGGATGCAAAACTTCCCCGAGATTACAGAGCCCCAGAAAGAGTGAGAATTACAGAGGGAAAAAAGAAGACAAAGACACAGGTGCAAATGCAGTGAAAAGGCAGCTTTATTTTCTTTTAATACTATACACAGAGAAAGGGGGGGAGGAACCCCAGAAAATAGCCACAGTTACGGCTGGCTGTTGCTGGCAGTGTTTTGTTTTCATTTTATTTGGTCTGTGTCTTTTTTTTTATTCTGAAAATCCCTCCCCCCCCTCCACCCCCAAGCATATACAATCTCAAAAGTACACTTCAGGTTACAATGGACGACAGCAGATATTTTCAGCAACTCTAATCCAGTAGTTTAGCACAACAGTTTACATTTGTCCCTTTTTCCTCTTCTCTAGATGGGAATCTTATTTACATTTGCTCATCAAGAAACTGAGCTACTAAAGGTAAGCATGAAAAAGAAAACAAAACAACCTCCCCCAACTCAGCGCAATCTACGTTTTGTCAGTATTTTACACATCATTTTTTTGAGCCTCTCTTTGTGAAGCCTTCAATTGTTTACGGCACACAGAAAAACCTTTCAGGGTTGAACATGGTGTTTTGCACATTGTTGAGAAAAAGTAACAGCAGTAGCCATTTTTATAGGGGCTTCTTTTTTGCTTGGGCCAATAGATAATACTACCTACTACCACCACCTTGGTTAAAAGATACAGCTTTTTTCTGCACATCACTCACATTTAATGGCACCTCTTTCTAAGTAAAAGTACAAAGGATCAGTTGAAATTTTATGCATATACCCTCAGGAATGGGACTCACTAAATCCAGAGAAAACATATGTAAGTATGTACACTGTTTTGAAAACAGACCCATTAAAATCAAAGGTAGTCCTCGACTTAAAACACTTTGTTTAGTGACCATTCAAAGTTACAACAGCACTGAAAAAGACTTATGATTGTTGTAGCATCCTCACAGTGATGTGATCAAAATTTGGATGCTTGGCGACTTGTTCATATTTATGACAATTGCAGACTCCTAGGGCCATGCAGCCTTCTGACAAGCAAAGTCAATGGGAAAGCCAGATTCAATTAACAACCTGTTACTAACTTAACAACTGCAGTGATTCACTTAACAACTATGGCAGGAAAGGTCATAAAATGGGGCAAAACTCACTTAACAATTGTCTCGCTTAGCAATAGAAATTTTGGACTCAATTGTGGTCGTAAGTCGAGAACTATCTGTAATAACTCTTTCTGAATAAAGAGAATTGGACGGAGTGGCTACAATCCTAAACACATTTTCTTGGAATGCAAGGGGCTTACATTTATTTAAATAGGCTTAGTATTGACTGCTGACACTGTAGCTTTCCACTTTGAACTGTGCCACTTAAACAGTGATATATGCATGTACACATTTCTTGAGACTCTGGAGCTGTATAAAAACCACTTAGGGGCTAATGCGTACACTACACTTTTAAGTGTTCACCTTTTAAGTCTTAATTCCAAATTCTGATTAAGTAGGGATTAGGATTAGGTTTTTAACAGCAAAGTTGAGACACCTTTCTGTTGTGCCCTACTGATGGGGAGAGGGGTTGGTTCTGCATGAGTGTGATGGGTGAGTGTGTGCATGCAGTTCCATTTGCATAAGCGGTAGGTATGTGCGCCCGTGCGAATGGAGCTGCGCATGAGCACTTGCCCGCTGCTCACTCAAGTGGAGCTGTGCTTGCCTGCATTTTCTGCAGCCCGGTTTCAAACAGGCCGCAGCCAGGGGCTTGGGGACCCCCAATTTAAGTTACAGTCTCAAATTCAAATAGTCTAATTGTTGTCAAGCATGTACTCTAAAACAAAAAGTACAATGCATAGGACAGAGCTGGGAAGCAGCATCTAACTCTCTTCCTGTGGCACAATCTAATATCCACATGGTGAGTGTGAACATCGAGGGTCTGTTACTGGGTAGGCTGAAACTTGTGATCATATGGGATTTCTACCTGCAAAGAAGAGCACATGCAAAAAACCTGCAATGTGCAGGGAAGAAAGAAAGCCAGAAGATATGGTGCCACCCTGTGATTTATTAACTAATCTCTATAGAGGTAATTCTCTGAAGAGAGAATGTCTTAACAGAGTTGTGAATCAAGTTTTTAGATAGGTGGCAAGATCTGTTACTTCCCACTGCATCTCTAAGAAAAATCGTATTTGTGGAAAACAGTGCTTGAGGCTAATCGTGTTTTGATTTTCACCGGTGTAAACTTTTCATATACATTCTTAGGCAACAACACTGGATAGCTGAGGCTTGTGAATCTTTCCCTTACAACTGCTCCTGACTGATAGTTTGTTTTCCTCCACTCAGGATTCAAGACCAGAAACAAAGTACACTGGGAAGGGAACAACGTAGAATTACTTCAGGTGTGAATTGAATAGAATCTATTTTGAGAGGATTGTACAACAATGTAGAAATAAAAACCCAATTCGCAGATTTATGTTAATGCTGTATAATTGCTGAAGGCGCACATAGTCCAAAGTTATCAGGCTGAATAGCCAGAGCCACAAAACCATTTTTTAAACCAGTTTTGTAGTATCTCATCCTTAAATAACCTTACAACACTGTCCTCGTGCTCTTCAATGAGTCTGGAGATATTTGTTTTAATCTCTTTCTGTTTGTTAAATTACACCATCTCCCAGCTGTTTTATTTAGTATACACATCTAATAATCTATCAATCTTGCTATGAGGGTAAATTTTCAATGTCTGAACTGGAGCAATATATCCTAGCAAGAAGAGATCTATTATCACACTTTTACATCCAGTCTCAAGGGTGATAAACATTCTCTTCCTTTCATATAGAATATCAGCTGTCAACAACATGAATACCTCTATTCAGTGCAAGACAGAACATGATCATGCAATAACATCCCCAATAAATGTCTTGTGTGTAATACAACGTTTCTCTTTCTTACATATTCTGGACCAAGACTCCTAGTTACTATAACATGCCATTTCCTTTCTGTTTCTGAGAAAGACTGCTGCCTTTATGGATCAAAAAAAAAAGAGAGAGAGAGACTGAAAGAGAATGTTGTGCTTACACAGCTTGGAATGCTGCCTGCATTTTGGTAAGAGGGAAGGTGGAAATTTAGGGAAAGAAATAACATTAAAATAAAGGGAAAGCTAAGGCAATCTGTCCAATGGCACATTGTATCTAGTTTTGTGATTCGTTAGCAAGTGTCACAAAGGCAAAATGAAGGAATTGTGTAAACGTTTACAATACAACACATCAGCCACAGACAACTAAATGAAAAACAACCCAGTGATTCTTTTCTTTCTGGTTTCTTTTTTCTTGACTTGAAAGCAGATAACTCGGCCCATCTATTGGTGGCATTTTATGTTTTTTATATTCAAAAAAAGATGTCATGATGTTACCAAGAAAAAGAGTCTTCATGAAAACTAAGGTCAATTTGCAAAAAAGACTGAAGATACAAAAGATTTTAAAAATGTACAGATTACTTGTGTCTTAGGAAAACCCTCTAAAAAGATTTTTTTTCCTTTGCATTTTTTTATATTTACAAAAGTTAAGGCTAAATAGTCATTGTGCCAAACTGCCTATTTATATTTATTGTTTAAAATATTTCTCTGTGCTGGAATTGCAAAGATACAAACATGGAAAAAATTAAAAAACATATAAAATCTTTCTGAAAGGATGTATTGAGTTGACCAGAGATAGACCTGCAACTTAAAACTAGAGTTCTTGAATGGAACGGTGGACACGTGCCTACAATTCCCATATTTATTTAGAGGAAATTGGTAGAGCTGTGCAACGTTATTAAAATGATACACATGTAATCTAGAATGTGCCAAGTCTAAGAAAATTCAGCATGAAGACTCTCTCTGAATTAATTGCTTTATATACTTGTAGTTTTCCAGAATTATTTTATTCCTGGAAACAAAGAATAGTAGATAATGTGCAAACAAGGTTGGTAAATAGATGATTTCTTCTAAATATATATAGTTTGATCTGATTGTTTATAGTTTGGTTTGCTTTAGTCATATTTAGGTGAAGACGGCCTCCAAATATATTTTCAAAACATTATTGACTCTGAATTTTAATGCCAGCCTCTCAGATCAGATGAGCCCCTTTTCCATCTTGACATCTTCCAAATGTATTGGGACTACAGCTGGAAATCTCAGGGTTTCAGTACTGACACATATGCAGGGCTCCAGGTGTATAAAGGTGACTGGATCCTTCTAGAAGTTTGAATTATAGCCTATCTATTCACCTCTGTGTAATGTTTTATATTTTAATTGTTCTGGACTGTAGGTTTCATTAGGCATAATGAACATTATAATGTTCGTTCCTGTTGAAATCATTAGGACTGAAGGCATGTGTATTTTTTTTCCTGATGATCCCAGATTCAAGTCCAGCTAACTTAACTTGGAAGCCAGTCAATTAGAAAAAAAAATCAAGGGGTTGTCCTAAAAATCTTTGAAAGAAAATTAATCAGGGATGTATTTACGTTACTCAAGACTTATTTTTTGATATCAGTGAAATATATATTTGCTTAACTGCATTAGAATAGTACTATTCTATTCAACAGTTTGTTGTATTTGAGAGAAAATAAGCATTCAGCAATAAGATAATCTCCATTTTAGATTACATGTGAATTTTACTTTAAATTTCATGGCATGTATGAATATGTGGAATGCTGACTATTTTCTAAAGATAATAGAAAATCAAAAGTGTTCTGCTCTCTCAGAAAAAGTGCTATATTTGTGCTCTACTTCTAACCTTTAACCTTTGCTCTGCCCTATATTACCCAGCAAAAATGTTAACAGAAGTTGTAGATGATTATCACTTTTTACAAATTTTCACTAAATGTTTACTGAATAACCTGAAAGATTAGGTGAAGGATATTGCACTAAGGAAGATTAAATATAGTTAATATTGCAAAAATTGAGATTGCCAATCAAATGAACCGTACCACATTTAAAAGAAAAATAAATAATAATGAAATATAACCATTATTAATGTATTGTCAAATATAGAGCTCTGTAAAGAAATGTTAATTGGTCTGCGCCTGTTTATTTGTAGAAAGGTAATGCTATTGCTCCTTCTAATTTTCCTAATTTATCTGTAGAAATGTGTAGTATTACATTACTACTAATTGTGCAACTTTAAGTTTATTTTTATTAGTTTGTCTGATTTGGTGTTTTTTTTATGATTTGTGTCTGGAGTGGCCCTTATTTAGCAACTGCTCCATTTAGTTTAGTTTGCAGGTCTGTAAAGCAAACAAAAAACTGAAATAAGATCATAAGCAGATTTGCAATTTCACATAGTGACAGCTTCATTTAATGACTAAGTTGCTGGTCACAACTAAGTTGCTGGTCGCTAAACAAGGACCACGTTTAGTGGCTTTAAAACAGTTTTTTAATGGAAAAAAATTTAATGAGAGAATTTGTCTTCCGGTGAACTGATCTGTCTTTTTAAGTCTATGATTCTGACATACTTGTTAAGAAGTATGTTCAACTGAACTCAAGTTCAACATTACTTCCAAATAAATGCATTTAAGATTGGGATGTAGCTTTGGAAATCTCACTGGAGATTGTTGGTATTCCACATTTGAAAAGGTACCAGGCAGGAATATCTTTCTTAATGGCACAGAAAGAAAAGAGCTCAGAGGAAAATTGTTGTTCAACATGACATTTAAAACTTAAAGAGTTAATACAATAAAGCACAACCTGAGAGAGAATAGATAACACATTAGGAGACAACCTCATTAACCAGCAAGATTAATGCTGGTTTAGTACGTTTCTATAGGATACATGAAATTCTTCCTTATTTGAAATGATTTGGATGCCGCCCGAAATCTTCACTTATAATCTATTGTAAATTTTATGGATATAGCTAATTGTCAGAAGAAATACCAGTGGGACTCAGATTACTGTATTGGTAGACTTCCTGTTACCAAGGAATTATTATTTTCTATCAGCCTATGCCTCTTTGTGTTTGACACTTTTAAGAAAAAATACACCCAATGAGGCCCCCTATAACCTGTAGCAGTCCAAAATTTTCATTGCAGATGCCAATGGAATCCCACAAAATTTTGGAGGTGGATCATACCAGCTAGATATTAAAAATTAGGACAAGCATCTCAGAAAGTTTCAAATGAGAGATCTAGAAAAGTACAGACTGGGGAAAAAATACATTGGCACGTTTAGCTTTACTGATATACTTGTTTGAGACAATGAGCCTACTCAAATCTTCCCCAAAAGAGAGCAGCAACATGCCTCAGTGTCCAGTGCTCTCCTGCTGATTTTACTATGAATTACCATATGGCAGGGGTCTTCAAACATGGCCCTTTTATGACTTGTGGACTTCCAACTCCCAGAATTCCTCAGCCAGGCATGGTGGCTGAGGAATTCTGGGAGTTGAAGTCCACAAGTCATAAAAGGGCCAAGTTTGAAGACCCCTGCCATATAGTGATCTTGATGAAATGTGAAAAACCTGGCATGCGGCTTGTAGCATTTAAGAGCAGGAATAGGACACCTGTGGCTATATCCATTCAATCCCAAACTTGAGCTGATGGGAGATGCCGATGGGGTTGATGAAAACTGGAGCCAATAATGACTAGAGATTCTTTAATCTTAGGTTTGAGATACTTTCACTCACAGTCAGAAGATACTTCATGGTCAAATAATGGCTCAGCTGACATTGAGAAGGTAAAAGGGAATTTACATGTGTACCCCCGAAACTGTGTTTTTCATTTCTTCTCAGGGACAATCCTGGATAAAAATATCCCAAAGTTTCAATAGGCGTAATGAGACAAAGCAAGTAAAGAAGCCATGTTTAAATGATATGGGTACGTATGATGTGCAGAAGCTTTCTACAAGGTGAACACGAAAACTGATTTGATGAACTTTTAAGTAAACAATTTTGCGAGAAACTTGTACTTCTTGTGATCCATCATAATTTCCTGCTCCTAACACTCAGAACTCATCTACATGTCCTGAAGGCAGAGATACCCCACTAACCATTTGCTGAGGACATATCCTCACAATAAATCCCCCATTTTGTGGATGAGCCCATTACTGAGTCTGGATGAAGCTGATCTAAGGTGTCTGAAGGAAATATTTTCTCTGCTAACTTAGTCTTAGAATTCCCACGTACACATTCAACTGAACATGGAGGAACAGCCTTTGGAGTCTGGCAAATGCTGGAGACCAAAAGGCTCCTTTCTCCCATCGGGATGGCTAGCTGGGCATCTGTTTGGCCTCTATTTTGTTGTGGTTGCCAGAGAGACCATGCCTATGGCACATATCGTGGCACATATTTTTCTCTTTTGGGGGGATGGGCTTGGACATGAGAATATTAACGGCATGTTAAACTGAGTGCAGGTCTTTGAGGAAATAAATATCGCTATTGCAAAACAGAAGTGAAGTTGCTTAGGAAGTACCATCAGGTTTTGTCTCTGTCTATGAGTTACTGTGCTGGCTTTTCGACAGCAATAATTGTAGGCAGTGGATTTTGAAGGCTTTGTTTTAAAATCAAAGATTCACCACAGAGGGATTGTTGTTTTGTTGTGCGTGAGGGTGGACTCCTCTTTTTTTCCCCCTATTTGCACCAGCAACGCCCTTGCCCAATGCATTTTTATTTGCAGAGCTGAGGTTTCGTGAAAAGAGTTATACTGCATCCTCCCCCTGCAAGTGCAATCTAAATTTAGGATGCAGACCTGTAATTTATCCCATGAGTTGTCACAGTCTTGGTTTTGGCAGACTCCGGTGCAAAGGTTAGAGCAGGGGTCTACAACCTTGACAACTTTAAGACTTGTGGACTTCAGCTCCCAGAATTCCTCAGCCAGCATAGCTGGCTGAGGAATTCTGGGAGCTGAAGTCCACAAGTCTTACAGTTGTCAAGGTTGCAGACCCCTGGGTTAGAGGACAAACCTGGTGGCAGAAGCCAAAGGCAACTCCCCTGCTCCTGTGTTATTACCAGTGTCCTTTGGATAAAAACTTAAGTATGAACGCACTCAATATCAAAACTATTGAAGCTTGTTTTTTGCCACCTCAGAAGAGGCAATTCTCTAATGGGGGAATGAGGTGCCAATGAGCAATACAAACAAGTGAAGGTGAGAGCTGGCGTGGAGGATAAAAAGCAGGCATAGGATGGGGATGCCAATTCAAACTTGCCGGTCATGGGAGTAACTTTTACGTAGTGAAAAATATAATTAATTCTCTTTCTTTATCCTCCTCAGAATTCACAGAACAGGTATTAAAAGAACTGTTGTTTTTATCTCCCCCCCCCCAGCCTCTGAAGAGAAGATCACTAATCTAAAAGTAATTATTTTCTCAGAGGGCAGCCAGCAATACTACCAGCTTAATCGCCAATGTGTGGTATGAAGTATGTTGTGAGTGCTGTCCTTTTTATATTGAAATGGGAAGACAGCACATTGGATGAGCCCTTAGTAACAAAACGTTCGAGCAGAAGGACATAGAAAGTGATTCTGGTGATGCTAATATGAAGCTAAGATTCCCACTGGGCCTTTTTACTTTATTTGAAGGAGACACTGAAAGATGATGATACAGTACTTCACATGGTGCTTGCCTAGCATAAAAATGCTAGCTTTTCTACTTTGATTTTCTGTTCTCTTGGGGGCAAATATAACAGCCTCTGAAGAGACTTTGAGAACTGGGGCCTTCTATTCTTGAGAAAAAGTGACTCTGTTCTGTGTTCTTTTTTTGGGAAATAAGACAATTATTATGGGTACATATTTTATATAAACCACAAAATCATCTTTTACATAGCACAGTTCCGACAAGTAGATCATATATATACATAAGTAGGCACTGTTACTGAAAGGCAAATAAGTAAAATCAGTGACGATAATTTAATCCTGGCAATTCTGGACCCATTTTCACGGCATACTCGTTTTAGCTTGAATGCAGGAAAATGGGACATATGCACAATACTGAAAACTAGAAAATTTAAATAAGACCAAAGTAAAACAATGATAACAAAACCCTAAATCATCACTCCAAGTTTCCTAGGCAACTATTCAATTTTTTTTTTTTTAGTGATACCAGTCAGTAGTGAAATCAGTGTGGTATTTTCAGTGTTGCAAAATATGTCGCAACTGAATTCAGATCCACGTTTGCATGCATACAAGCCTCACTGAAGCCAACAATATAATCCCATGGAAAGCTAAGCACTGAGACTGTGCAAAATTCATTCCTTTCAATGACTTATAGAAAAGCCCCTCATAAACAAAGGTTGCAATTGACATGATGCTTGTTGGGTTGATCCCATTGTGCATTGTCCACAGGACTCAACTGTTTTATTGGGGCTTATGTGGGAACAGGTCTTACTAAACAGCTTCCCAATTTAGAACAAAGTCTTTCTTTGGGGAAGTGAAATTCAAATATTAGGATCTCAAACTACATGATCTAATGTCCTTCCCTTACCCCAGTAAAAAATAAAAACTGTTTCTTAAAAAACGTACAACATTAAAATGCAGTTTAAGGCTCACATATATGTGAAACTTAGGAATCCTGTAAAACCTTGGAGGTTGATCATACCTGCTAGATATATAAAGTAAAATTCTTCATAAACGTTTGTAAGTCTAATAAATATATGTGATACATAAATATGCATATTACACCTATTCAACTATGCATATTCATGTATTATATATTTATATTGATATATAGGTATCTTTTCAAATAGAACAGCACTTTGTTCACTGGGTTTTTGTTTTTTGTTTTGTCTCACCCTCTAAAAATAATCCTAAAAGAGTGCATTTGGTGAGAATCTGTACTTTCGTTACTCATCTCCCTTGACAAGTTAGAAAAAATCAGAGCAAACCAACCGCAAGGCAATGGAGGCAGTCACTTCCAGTTCACAGTACTGCAGTTAGAAAAATACAGTGAGGTCTAAAGGGAGTGATGGAGCACGAGCTGCTCGGAAGAAGAAGAAGAAAGGAAGGAAGAGATGGTCACATGACAATACAGCACTGACAACGCTTTTTCTTTTCTGTACCTGGGATTTTCTCCATTGGTAAACTTTCTTCTTTTCCCTCTGGTGAAGAGGGTTCCGTGGTGTCTGACAAGGGCCTCCCAGAAACTAACTCAGCAGCATTTCCATCCATGGTCGACACGTCAGTCACTGTCTTCTCACGTAATGATTTTTCATCATCTTCGTCGATAAGGACCAGTTCAGCCTTGATTGTCTCATCGTAACCCAATACCTTTTTGGTCTCGTCTTCATCATCAATATTTTGGTAACCCATAAATATCATTGTTACTGGGTGATCTGAGCTGGCTTCTGGGATTTCATCCCCAGAAAGTTTTGCTTGGTGTGGAGGGTTCCCAGAGAGTCTTTTGCTGGATTTGTGCACCATCTCTAGTTTTGCTTCCTTAAAAAGAATTTGTTCCTTCATGTGGCTGAGGTTTCCATCCACTATTGATATAGCCCCTCCTTTTATGCTTGATTGCCCTGCTTTCTGAATAAGTTCATCTACATCCTTTGAGCTTAATTTATGTACTCCGTTTTCTACCACCGTGCCTCCAGAATGCATCTCATAGACTACTTTGGTACCATCATCATAGACTTTGATTCCTCTCTGACAGGCTGCCTCGGGGCCAATGGGGGACGTAGAGAGAATCTTGGTCTCCCCAGTTTGTTTGTCTTTCTCCACATTAATTTCCATGCTGTACAAAGCTTGAATGGAAACAAGAGAGGAAGTGTTTGTTACAACAGCAAGAAGCATGTGAATGGTTAATTGCCAAACAGACAAGCAGACAACTATATACCCAAAGAAGCTGTGATCTAAAATGCCAAGCAGCCTATGTTAGAGATGCAAATTGTGAAGTCAAGCAGTTGTTATCTTAACAAAGGTTGATGCAACTAGTACTAGCCAGATCTTTTATAGTGAATGGATAACTTTCCAGCATTTTCTGTACTAGGGAGGTGACCAATAAGCAGATCTACAATAATGTCTATGTTACTGAATTAATTCACATAGTAAATATGGTCATCATCCAAATTCTGATTGCCCACACCAGGAAAATACAGAAAATATAGCGCTAAAATTTACATGAGGATATTTAACAACCTGGAGAGTTCCTTTTATAAGGGCCTAATATTTCCTTCAGTAGTGAAACACAGTAAATAACTTGAAATTCTACTTCATGGGGAGTTTCTGCACAACTTAGAAGCTATGTGTTTCATCCACAACATATAGCTTCACCAAGAGGAAGTGACAGGAAATATAAATACCCTGATGTATGCACCATTATTAAAGTTGAGCCTATGCCCTGATTCTGCAAGTTTACAGAAATGCCACAGAATGTGGTATGGGGACAAAAAAAAGTCAGTTTTCTAAGAAACAGGGCTGTAATTAACAAAGCAATTGTTTAGTCTTCTTGGTAGCAAAGATATGCTTAAAACTGAGGGATTATTATACCCAGCACCATCTCAGAAGCAAGAAGAGCAATACAAGTGAAATTTTTAGTAGTGAAGATTCAATGTGGTTTATAAGTTCTTATCCCATCACCAGGAGAGAGAGAGAAAGAGAGAGAGAGAGGGAGGGAGGGAGAGAGGGAGGGAGGGAAAGAGAGATGCAAATATAGAAAATAATGCAAACCTTCTTGAATTGTTTATTTTTTGTGCAACTTAACAAAACTGAGTAGAGTACCTATATCCTGTCCCTGGGGCTTCTATTGTTCCCCTTATAAATAATTCCACTTAAGGTTCAGTTACTTTTCCTGCTCCATGCCTGCCCAAAAGGGAGGGGACTTCTTTATCATCTAAATTTTTAAAAATCATATTTACTCCAATTCACCTAGCTTTAAAAGCAACATGAATGCTTAAAGGAAACAGAAAAAGTAGAAATGAAAAATCCAGAAATAGTAGAGTTTTAATTAAGCCTTTTAGAACTATCAATCAATATATAGGCCATAATTTTCCACTTTCTCATCTGAGTGTGGTCTGCTTCATAGATGCACATGCCACTTAATTTTTCACTGAATGACTATATACAGCTCTGCACTATATAGTACATGCGATCATAATATATGTAGTAACTAGAAAAAAAGCCTTTATAGACTCTTTGAAAGTACTGTATTCTGTGATCATTCTCTGTGATGATATACAGATAGTCCTCAACTTACAACAGTTCATTTTGTGACTGTTTGAAGTTACACCGGCAGTGAAAAAAAGCGACTTAGGACCATTTTTCACACTTATAGACATTGCAGCATCCCCATGGTTACATGATCAAAATTCATGGCAACTGACTCATATTTATGACGGTTGCAGTGTCCCAGGATCAGTGATCACTTTTTGTGAACTTCTGACAAGCAAAGTCAACGCAGAAGCCAAATTCACTTAACAACTGTGCTACTAATTTTACAACTGCAATGATTCACTTAACAACTGTTGCAAGAAAGGTCATAAAATGGGAAAAAATCACTTAGCAACTGTTTCATTTAGTATCCACAAATTTTGGGCTCAATTGTGGTTATAAGTCGAGGACTACCTGCATTTATGATGGGTCGTTCACACGTGCAAGTTACTTCTCATTACCATATGCATCAAATAATGGCAAGCTTTTGTGCAAGCTTTTAATCACTACAACATTTTCCATGTAATGCAGGGATACCAAACTGACTGCTGGTAATCCCTCAAACTACTGTCTTTTAAAAAGCTATTAATTGGTCTCAAATTTTCAACTCCACTCTAAATCAGAAAATACTTGTGTTAATGGTTAAGGAAGACTCCATGTGATAGAAAAAAATGAAGACCTTGATAAAGATAACAGAAGCAACTGGAAGGAGGTTTACAGAGATGTTGTAGATGTCAACCCTCCTCACTCCCAAATAATCTACTGATGCTTTACTTTGTCACTTTCCTGAACTATGTAGAAAGTGGTTTGCCAGTCTCTGTAAATTGTTTTGCTATATCACGCAAAAATTCTAATGCAGATGTATATAACTTTGTACTTCCAGATGTCTTGGTGGATACAACCTGTGTATCCGCCAATCAGCATTAAACATATCTAATGACAAAGCCAGATGTCCACTATTGTTTGTTTTCAACAACTGATTATAAAAAAAACAGTCTTTGTATTGTGGGGACCAGAGCTCTATTTTGTGGATTTTGTTGATATAATGTACTCTGAGTCACTTGACCATTTGAATGTTTCATTTATTTTCAATATTTACGTATTTTATATACAACGAACATATTCCAAATACTAATGTTGTTATCCTATTACAGCATGTATGTTCAACTCAGGACACCCACTAAATTCAATAGGGCTGAATTCATGCTATATATTCCTCGGCCTGTCATCTACATATCACAAGGGTAAATAATATGAAGATTTTTCACTCACTCATTCATTCACAGATGAACTATATTTAGCCAAATAAACAAGCATATATTCATAGAGAAAAACTGTAATAAGGGCCTATAGGCTTGCAGGGTTTTTTTAAGCTAAAGCAAACACAAAGAATATAGTAGCAGTCCCAATAAAGGAGAATATACAGTATGTAGCTCAGGGCTGAAATGAGGGGTCTTTGGTGCTCTCTGAGCTTGATGATTTTCTTGCAGATGGTATTGATGATGTTACCTAATTTGGCTAATGAAATGTCTTCAGGAAAACCACCAAGCTCAGAGATCACAAAGGATCCCTCAATAGTAGCAGTTTTATGTAGAGATCTCATCTATCTTAAGTTTGCTGGGCACATCTATATCTGAGATTTGGGGATAATGTGAGCAGTCATATTTTCCTTTGTATAATATTTGGAATAGTAGTACATCATCAAATATTCCTGTGGGGTAAAGTAAGCAGTAAGCCGTTCCTGATTGCCTTTTTATCTGAATATTTGGCTCTCCTCTTGAGTTATGTGAAGGAGAATAAGGCCATCTTTAGCACTAGAATTTCTGAGTGGCATAAAAGAGAAGATTAATGTTAATATCTATGTTACTATTATATTTTTAATATTGGGAATGAAGGGAGTAAATAGTAGTTTCGGTACTAGCCTCTTGACTTAATGGGATACCATATATTTATGTAAATTTGGGCACTGCCTGATTCCAACTGACTTTGGGTGGTATAAAAATAATATATGAAAAACCGTAACAAACAAAAAATAAGATGGGATCCAGGCACAATATACAGGCAGAAAAGAAACACAACAATTCATTGCACAAGCACACAGTTTAGATGTTCATTGAAGGAGGTCTCATAGAAGCAATAGTGTCTTTTTGTCCAAATTTCATTATCTGAGGAGTAATTACAAGAAACTCTCTAAAAATAAATGTATATAATGAAATCCCAATAAGGGAGTGGTATTGTTTTGGAGACTGAACAGTTACACATTTGTAAACACTGTGGTTCTCATATTGGAAAAATGTTCAGTCATATATTCATTTGTAACTTGCTAAATGACAGGTACATTTGAAAACCACAATCTCTGTGAATCTGGGCTCATTCAAGTATTGTATGATTCAGGAAACCTTTGGATGCTTGCATAGATGTCAACCCACAATGATGTTTATTAGCTTATGTAACTAAATAATATTCTACTTAGGCTTCATGAGAATGGGATCCTTCCTCATTTCCACTTCTTAGTAGAAATGTTGGTTCGCTTTTCATTTTCAACACTTTTGAATATTCGATCCCTCTTAAGACAAATATATTTGGGTCCATTATCTCAAACATATTTCCAAGGGGAAAAGAATTAAATAACAGCTTGTGGGGTCGCTAAATGGAGAATGGTAGAAATAACAATTTCAAATGGCTTCATCGAACTTAAAGAATGTTCCCCCCTCAAGTGTTTATAAGGGGGATAAAATATTTAATGCACATGCTGCTTTTTACAAGCAGATCATTAAAATTAATTGAAACCAATGAAATGTAGATTGTTATATGGGAATAAGTGCCACTGAACTTAAATTTAATTCTGAGTGAATGAGTGGGGAATAAAATTGAAATCAATGGCAAATTAGGCAACAGTTAACACGATTAAGCTTTTTTTTTGCTCTAGAATGTCCACAATTTTACAGCTAGGATTAATTTTTGACAAAAACTTTATTTGTGGACATAAATGCTCCTACTACTTTTGTCTTGAAATAAATAGACCACAATATTAGGTTTTCTATTGACTGCCTATTAATAACTGTTCAAAGCCAGTCAAAACAATTCTGTTATATAGTAGCTCATTCAACCCCTGGGATTTCATTTTCATTTTGAACAAATGCAACAAGTCTCTAAGTTTAGGTGTGGTGTCTACCAAGTCATTAGCTAGCTGATATTTCCCTATTGTATCAAGTACAGCTGGTTGTTAGTCCCAGATAACCCAACATGTTTTTTTCTTTTCCTTTTTAAAAGATCAGGCTTGCTGAAAGAATAAACCAAATTCTATTGAGACTTACCAGTTACCCTGCTTGTTCTGTCTTTCCCAGGAACAGCCTCTGTTGCTTGTGAATAGAGAGTTGTGAGTTCAGGGATCTGGGAGTAAATGTAATTTACTGCATCTAGTTATCAAAGAATGGGAAATACAGTTAAATGAGACCCCAGAGGCTTCATTGCTTAGGCAGCAGTGTCCCTACTTATTATCCCAAACAATAGACATCGGAAGCTTTGTGCCAGATAACTGAATTAAAGCAGCAAAATGCAGAATCAGTGTGCTTTGATTGCCATTCAATAGTCTAGCTGAGGCCGGAGAGAGAAAAAAGCTGATGACTAAGACTTTTTTTTAGTGATATGAGTGTGAAATCATGTCAGGAGGGTCCACATGTCAGCAGGTCAATGACCTCTAAAAATGAAATAGATCAAACAGTAATTTGCCTTGTAAAACATGGAAAAACAGTAAGGTGCCCAGCTCAGGCAAATGCTTTTATTGCTACAATGAGGGTTCTTATCCTTTCCAGGGGCACAAAAGCTAATGTTTATTTCTTGTATTCAATGTGTAGGTTAATAGAGATGTGAACTATCTGTACAGGTTAAATGTTTATTGAGTAACATTATAGAGCAATATAATAAATAATGTAATTTGAACATTCTTGAACAGAGGGTGTTGGTAACAATTGCAGGTTAAGATAACTATGGTTGAATATTATGTTTAGAGGCAAACAGATGTTTGTACATAGAAAGTTTTGGTTCATCTTTTCATGTTTGCGTCAGAATAATGAGCCAAGCAAGGATGAATCTAGCTGGTTTGTCAGAATTTTCTTGCTTCTGCTATATGGGCAATCAGTTTCAAAGATAGAACGGGACTATAGAAAAGATGAAAGTTGTCATTTTCCTAACTTCATATACTGCTAATGCAGAGCAGGATTTTTAAGGCTGCTCTTAATGGCTATGCAGTATCCTATGGCAGTAGGGAAATTAAAGGTGTTTATATTTGGGGTTAAGCATTTTGAACTTGGTTCAGAGATGGGGTAGTAAGCCAGCAAAGATAATCTAAACTAGCCCCATCAACTCAGCTCAACACTTATTACTGGGCCATGAGCGGGATTAGTATGTCAGCTGCACGTACAAACTAGTCAATAACAATTGCAACCTTAAACTGAAGGGTTTAGTTAACCATGTCATTTGAATAGGGAAGAAAAGGTCAATAGAAGATTAGTTTTCTATTTCTGCTGCTGATACAGATAAGCCCTCAAGTGGCCCTGCAAAAATAGGGTTGGTGAAAAACTTGATTTTTCTTTTGTTGTTCACATAAACCCACAGCCATATGGGGGTGAGGAGGCTAAGGGGGAGGAGAGTTAGTCCTTTACAATTTTGCTCATAATGGCACTAAGCTTGATAGCAGCTCCATGTTATTTTAAAGAAAGTGATAATGGGGATGCCGTTTAAAAAAAGGGACTCTTCCCATTTGACCAAGGAATCCATGGTTCTTTATCTGCAGCATATAGTACATAGTTGAGTAATTCCCTTTAAATAATGGCTATATCAAAATGGTTGTATTCCTTTTTTTCCTTCACTGATTTTTAGATTCTGAACTGTCACCATATACATTCCAAATACCACATACAATTCAATTCATCCCAATATATAGATAAGATGTTTGTATGGCCACTTAAAATGTCTTCATTTTTTTCTGATGGAATTGAATTTTAAAGGAGAAAAATTAAATGCTATGCCGCCAACTATAAATAGAAGAGGGAAATTTAAACTGATTATAACAAATACACTCCAGACAAATTTATTAAAGGATTATGTATCCAAAAAAGCATAAAGCACAAGAAAAGTATATAAAGTCATCAAGAGTTGGACATAACCGAATGGTTAAAACAACAATTTCCATAATCTGGACAGACATGCCACCGATAGCGCAGGTGGAGATGATTAACTTGATCATAAGACTCCATGGCCTTTTGCTATATCTCCAGTTTAGACTAGCTCTCACTTTATTGCTCCTCGTTTCACACAAGTGAGGTTCTTTCCTACTTTCACTTTGCAAGTTTGCTGCAGGGCGTAACTGAGTGTAATCTATGTAAATGACTGTAACAGAGAGATGCTGATTTTAGTCTGGTGTAGCAGATAAGCATCCTGGTAAAAATGCTGGGGTGTCTGGATGAAAGTCTTAGGTGAATTTTTAATTTGTGGTATTATTTTTAAATTGCCTTAAAGGAGCTAGTTACAGAACAAACAATTCATTAATAACGGGCAGGCAGAAGAGATAATGTGCTGAAGTTCTAGATGAGGAGCCTTGCCCGTCATGCCTATTTATTGTGTTATTAATTTTCTTTCTTAAAACAATGTACAGGTAAGTCCTCAACTTACAACAGCTTGTTTAGTGACTGTTCAAATGTACAATGGTACTGAAAAAAAGTGACTTATGAACATTTTCACAGTTGCAGCATCCCCAGGGCCCCGTGATCAAAATTTGGATTGCTTGGTGGAAACTATCTAAGCCAGTGTTTCTCAACCTTGACAATTTTAAGGCATGTGGACTTCAACTCCCAGAATTCCACAGCCAGCATTGTGGAATTCTGGGAGTTGAAGTCCACATGCCTTAAAATTGTCAAGGTTGAGAAACACTGATCTAAGTGGAACCTGGACCCAGATGACTCTGCTATCAGGGTGGAACTCCACAGAAGTTTCGGAAGCCACTCCCTCATAAGTGGGCTTTCAGAGACTGCTATGTCAATGTGTTTTACAGCAAACAACTAGGTAGGCCTGTCCCTAACAAACATAATAATAATAATGATGATAAAGTTGGAAGGGACCTCGGAGGTCATCTAGTCCAACCTCCTGCTCAGGCAGGAAACCCTATACCATTTCGGACAAATGGCTGTCCAGTTTTTTCTTAAAAACTTCCAGTGTTGGCGCATTCACCGCTTCTGGAGGCAGGTTGTTCCACTGGTTAATTGTTCTCACTGTCAGGAAGTTTCTCCTTAGTTCTAGATTGCTTTTCTCTTTGGTTAGTTTCCACCCGTTGCTTCTTGTCCTGCCTTCAGGCGCTTTGGAGAATAGCTTGACTCCCTCTTCTTTGTGGCAGCCCCTAAGATATTGGAACACTGCTATCATGTCCCCCCTCGTCCTTCTCTTCGTTAAACTAGACATACCCAAACTAGACATGCCCTGGCAACTTCTTTCTATGCCATGTCCTCAAGACTCTGCATCCTCTATTAGTTCTGATTTTAATGTTGTATTTTCCCTCTTAGCGCAACATAATTTTTGCCCTGAATGTGATCTGGCACGTTTCACTGATGCACTTTAACTGCATCAGTGTCTGAGATCTGCACAGCTCCTATATACCTCTTTAGGTTCCTGTGGGCCTGCCTTCTCCCCTCTGATGGTGAAACTGTCCTCTAGGATTGTTTTGATTGGACTTCAAGAGGTCATGCACATTGCTTTCATAGAGCTATCTGCCCACATAATACCTGTTCAACACTTTTCAAAGCGGTCCACACATCTTTTGAGCGCTCCTTATAAACATACATTTCATGCTCTTTGTAAAGAATACTAGTTTGGGACTGATTGGGAGCTCAGTTAAATTAGCCGAGCTCTGGCACCCTTGGATACATTACACATTTTCTTTTGCTTTCTTCTGCTTTTTCCAGCAAGTATACTGGTTTTCTTTTTAATTTATATTCTGAGGACTCACACAAGAGTGCAACAACTGTTGGTCTGACTAGGCAATGTTGTCTTGGCTAGTCTTACACAGATGAAGTTTTCACAATTGTTTCTGCAATGCACCATAGATACCATTATCACTATCATTATCATCTGGGCCAGCACAATTGTCCAATTCCAAACTCAGCTCCTCTACCATGCTTGTTTTTCATGGCTATTTTCTGTTTACTAGCAGATCCTAAGAAAAGGACTTTTTTTGTCACTTGCTCATTAGTCGGGGAGAAACTGCCTAGGACCAGATTATCAGGAAAGTTTCCACTTTGCCCATCCTTCACATTTCCTATTTATTTATTACATTTTTGTGCCACCCATCTCCCCTAGAAGGAGATTCTGGGTGGCTTACAAGTTATAAAACTATTTATTTTTTCAATAGGGGTATAGAACTCTGAGTGCCATATCCATGTTCAAAAGTAGGTCAATTAACAGAGAATAGAAGCAAGGAGAGATTGAGCTGAACAGAATACTGAGAAAGCTACCTCCCATTTTACCCTGTGCTGTACCTCTTTCTTTGTACCTCCTATCTTGTATGACTATTTCTGTAAAATGGTTCAGCTATATTTCAACACAGTGTTATACCCATGTTCAGAAAGAGACCAATTGAGGGTTATGAGGAACATCAGGAGACCTTCCTCCATTTTACTCTACGACCGTTGTTATGCCTGCTACCTGTTGAGTGGGCAACTCTTGATAGGTGGCTAACTTCCCCATTTTAAGTGTCTGCTAAATCTGCTCCCCACTCACCCGCCATATTAGTCAATGATTGTTAGTTGTGTTCATGCTGGCAGAAAATGCTTAGCAGAAGAGGAAACAAGGTTTGAGAAATCTACCGATTCCTTTCTGTAATTTGGCTCATTATGAGAAAATACGTACAGCACCACTTGACTATTTTGTTACTGGGACACAATAAAGATTGGCAAGAAGAGGCAGTCCCATTTATAATAATCTAGCCTTTTGCTACCTCACGGATTGGTGAACAGCACAGTCCTGGGTTTGAATGTTTTAGGGAGGGCAACAAACCAGGCAATCCATACAAATCAACTTGTAGGTCAAACATTTATTAATAAATTATTACAATCTAAGGGTTATTGCTTAAGTTGTTCAATATTGTGTGAATTATTATTAACAGTGAATTTATATTACCAAAAAAAAATTCCATTTTCTTTCCTAAATTGCTCTTCTGGTACTTTCAGTTTCTATTTTTCTTAAATATTGTGTTTCTTTCATTGCTCATTTGTACATTCTTCTTACTTTGTTAACCCCCTTCTATTAACAAAATGCTTATTCCAAAAGAAGAGATTATATGTAGCTCAGGGTTGAACTGTGCAGTCCTTGATGCTCTCCGAGCTTGGTTGTTCGCAAACCCGACATTCACTAGTACTGATGATGTTACCTAGTCAGGTAATGAAACAGCTGCAAGCAAACAACCAAGCTTAGAGAACACCAAGGATTCCAAAGTGCTTATTTTATTTATAGTTATTTTCTCCCACCTTGCACAGGAAAGTTCAGTTAGTTAAACAGGCTTTGGGGGAAATTTGCTAGTTTAGTCAGTTGGCTTTTCAGCTTAGCTAATTTTATAGGGACTTGTGAGTTGTTCTCTCTTCTGTTATCCTTCGCCCTACTCTTTCCTCCACTCCTCTTTCTCTCTGCCATTTGTAGACACTGGTTTGCCAAATAGCTCCAGACCTCTTTCTGGAAGTCATCAAATCTTCCTTTCAAATTTTGAACCTTTCTCTCTTCTGTCCGACAGACGTGCTGTAGTACCTTCACCTCTGATTAACAGTATTTCCACACTTTGATGAATCTTTCACTTGTACTTCTCCATATTGTGCAGCAGCTTTAAAACATCCCTAATAACATCAGGTTTCTTTTCAGCCTTATTCAGTTCCACATCTCATCTTCTAGAACAGGGGTGTCAAACTGCCGGCCCGCAGGCCGGTTGTATCATATGGATGCCGCGCCCACCCCAGCACCAGCAATGCAAAAAAAGTCATGATACGTCGCGACACGTCACATGACGAGTTTGACACCCATGTTCTAGAAAGACAAGAAATTTCTGGGCACTTGAAGTTGTACAATATCAGGGACAATCTCCCAAGACTGATAACCTTGATACAGAAATAGTTTTTAACATGGCCACGAGGAAGAGCCCATAGGACATATGACTACTATTCCATCAAATATTATCAAAAAGGAAGTATCATTTTAGTGTGGTAATTTCTTTTACACACATAATTCCTTGGGCTGTTTAATATTAATTTAGATTCTGTCAGTTATAAATTTTTTAGACAGAATGTCTTAAGGGTCAGATAATGGTTCAACTAGATTACATGAATTTAATAGTCTTATTGGAAACAAATATGTCCGCATGCACACACACAAGTATAAAAAGCAGTTGAATGGGTCCAAATTTGTTTTTTTTTAATTGTACTCCAACATTCAGGGCCATTTGGGGGAGGGGCTGGGGGTTTCTTCTGTACTATCAGGATTTGGTTTGTGTCCAACCACTAAGATTTGTTTTCAAATAACTGTGTTTAGTATAGATACGTGGTTATCATTATCATTAAATTACATCATGATGAAATCTATATTTGTATGCATATATGCCCTATTGCTGTCAGGTATATATAGAATAGGATTTATCATGAGCTGTGGCACATGAAATCTAAAGAAAGCTTATTGCTGGCACCAAGGGCTTTTGAAAAAGCTTTATTCTATATTCTCTATTTGGCTAGCATTATTTTGAAGCTTAGTATATATGTGTTAAAAAGTAGCAAAGTAGTAAATAAAATGTTCCTTTATAATAATATATAGTTACAGATATAAAGTACAAAAGCAAAGCAAATCGCTTACCTCCATCTTGGTGTGAGAAACTCTGAAATATCAAAAGTATTGGAATCAATTAGTTTTATATAATATTAGTGCTGGTACATAGCATATCAATATTTTTACAGTAGTTCTATAAAATAGGAATAGGCAGGAAGTCACTTTTAAGGGCCCCCGTTTGGAGCTGATGACAGATTGGGATTAGGCTTATATTTAAATATAATCATATTCACATTCCTGCATACATTTTCTCTTGCTCAGATTCATGCTCAACTCTTCCACTGATGTTTTATTCAATACTTTGTTCCTGTTCTTATTTGCAAGTACATGTCCCATTCAGTTTCCCATTTCTTTGGGATGTCCCATTCCCACTTTACTGAGGAGGAAAATAAAGGATTCTTTCACTCTCCACTTAGTAGGGAAGGAAACAGTGCTACTAGGAAGCAAAGCACCTATTAAAATAGGCTAATATCCATTCTACAATTATTTTGAATTATATTTCCCATTATCCATTGCCTGGGCTGGCTTGAGCTGATCTTATTTCTTGACAGGTAGCTCGGTTTCTTTCCATGCTTGGCTGTGAGAAACAAAAGCTTCTTTTTTCTCACCCAGCATGGATGGACATATACACAAGATGACCTGTTCCCCAATTATAATGGCTCTCTTGTCTGTATAGTCAGCAACAGAGGTGGAACTCTGCAAGGTAACCAGACATGCTTTCAAATAACCAAGCATCACTATCCCTCTTTAATAGACATATCAGAAAGAAGGTGCTCTAAATCTGCTGAGGAGTTCATAGCTCTCAGAAATAGAAATAACAACTTCCCGGTAAATAGCATGTACATGCAGTTGAAGCATATGGAGTCCTTGGTGCTTTGTGATCTTGGTTGATTTCTTGCAGAAGTTTCATTACCCGACTTATGATGCACTGATGATGTTACCTAGTCAGGTAATGAAATGTCTGCAAGAAAACAACCAAGCTCAGAGAGCACTAAGGACTCCACAGTTCAACCCTGAGCTATAAATATTCTCTTCTACTGGTTGAAACATGTGTTATGTGTAGTGTAAAGGAATTTGTAAGTTAAATATGTAATTAGCAATAGCATTTAGACTTATATTCTGCTTCATAGTGCTTTACAGCCCTCTCTAAGCGGTGTACAGAGTCAGCATATTGCCTCCAACAATCTGGATCCTCATTTTACCGACCTCAGAAGGATGGAAGGCTGAGTCAACCTTGAGCCGGTGAGAATCAAACTGCTGAACTGCTGGCAGCTGGCAGTCAGCAGAATTAGTCTGCAGTACTTCATTCTAACCACTGCGCCACCACAGCTCATAATCAGAACCAGATATATGTTATATTCATTTTGTAAGTTAATTTACATGCTCTTCTTCTTTAATTCTGGCAATGGAAGCTTGTTTAGGTGCCAACACTTCTTTAGAATTTCATAAATGTTCCTTGTAATAATTAATTAATTAATTAATTAACCTTATATGCTACCCATCTCGCCTAATTCCATTTTCTTCTTTTGCCTAAATATGTTCAGTATTCCAACAGCATTGTCTTACATGGCAGTTCCTTTGAGAGAAAGTATGATTTCTGCTCCTATTGGGCAGGATGAACTTTTCAATTTTCTTCCAGAATATAGCTATGCATGTGGATCCTGCTGTGAAATCAATGTAATTTGTGGAATATTACTAAGGGAACTACAGAGTCTGTGCTGACTTCAGATCAAGTTCATTGCTTTCGAATCTGCCTAAAATGACCTCCCTCAATGCAGCACACTGTAAATTGCATTTTAAGTATCTTAATTAAGTATTAAATGAAGTGTAGCTTCATTCTGTCAGAGCAGGGATAGGAAGCAGGGTTATTTCACTGACCTTGCTAAGAGAAAAATTCCTTTTGAATCCATTGTTCCTGAACAATTTCTATCTAACCAGATAGTGTAAGACCTTAGTGATAGTAGAAGCTGGTGCATAAATTTTGTTTTCGTCTCTCTCTATTAATTTTCTTTCTTCTGTTGTGCATTTTAAGATTATAAAGTTTTAGTTTTGTAGCTTCTAACTGAAAAGTGATCCATTCTGGGAGACATTCTGGTTGAGGACCAGTATAAATAAAAATGGACTGAATCAATTTGAATTTGATGCAGGTAATGTCCCATGACTTTATCTGACTTGGAAAAAGGCAGAAGCTTCACAAAGTAGCAAGAATTGTTGAAAGAGAACACTTGATTTAACAATATTCTAGGATATTATGAATTTCTTTATTGCTAGTTATATAAGTTCAAATTTCAATTTCTTCTTTTACCTAAATATGTTCAGCATCCCAACAGCTTATTTGGAAAAATAAACTCTTCAGTGAATGCATAAATCAATTATAGTATCATGAGTAATTTTATACATGGGGACACCTAGAAGTATCTGGGCAGTTACACATAAGGATTTTTGCAGAATAAATCTCCATTTGGTGGTTCTGGATTATAATAATAAACTGTGTAAACTATTTTAACACCAAAAAGGACTTTGGAATATTTAATCTTAAATTTTCAAGATAAACTAGATAGCATTCTGTAATATTTAAATATATAAGACATTCTACTTCTAGTTATCATTACATTTAGTGATTTATTTTTTTCATCACTCTTAGGCTGCAGTACCAATAAGCCAGCATGCCTTAAACTGGCAGCCCCCAGATATATTTCAAATGAGAGGCCCATCTTTCCAGTTAGTGTAGCAATACTAGGAACAGATTTGAAGTTGGGAAGGTATTTAACTGCACTGACTTCTGTAAGACTTGCTTTTGAGGAAGTATCCAGCCACTAAATTGAATAATGTTCATATCTGCTTTTGTGTTGTGATGACATTGTCATGTACCCCATATGTTGAAGACAAAATCTTTTCATGGTTAACTTAAATATCTGGCCACTCTATATAGCCTATGAATTAGTGTTAAAGGCAGGAATCAAACTTAATAAACAAATAAGGCCTACTTTTCTATTGACCTATCTGACTTTAATCTGATTCCATTTTTCTGTGGAGTTTTTCCATTGTACCTATCTATATTTATATGTCGTTGGAAAGAAAAGTTTTCTCTTAATATCAAGTTGTTTGGATTTTGTTTTTCATCTTACCTTTTGTAAGTCCTCAAAAGATTTTTCTGTCTCCTTTAGTTTTTCTAAGATGATCTGTTCTTTGGCAGATATTTGGGATTCTTCACATTCAAGCTTTCCTATTTCTTGTTCTAATCTGGAAAATATATTACAGAAAAACTTACTCATCTGGAATGATATGTCCAATCAGAAGGTATATATTTGTGTTAGCTGAAAAATATTATCTATACATGCAAATGTATCACTTGTTTTCTTTACTATCAAATTCTCAATATAAATATCGGCAACTGAATAAATAAACTGAGGATTATTAATTAGGGTCATTGTACAATTCTCTCTTTCTTGTTTTAATACACTTTAATAAACTAAAGGAATTCTAACCTGAACTGAGAGTATTTTATACCGTGAAGAGCAACAAAGTCTTTTGTTTGCAGATTTTCCTCCAAAATAGGAAGGAAAGGAAGGAAAAAAGGCAGAAAGGGAAAGGAAGATCATTGACACCAGTTACAAACCAAACTGGTTTCCTTTAGAAATAAGAATATTAATAAGAAAATAAGTAAAATAAATTTATTGTAAGTACAATGTAATCTATATTTCATTTCATTTCAACCTGCATTTGAACTATATA
>NW_015387128.1:272099-353214 GCF_001527695.2 Protobothrops mucrosquamatus | reverse complement strand
TGCAGATTTTCCTCCAAAATAGGAAGGAAAGGAAGGAAAAAAGGCAGAAAGGGAAAGGAAGATCATTGACACCAGTTACAAACCAAACTGGTTTCCTTTAGAAATAAGAATATTAATAAGAAAATAAGTAAAATAAATTTATTGTAAGTACAATGTAATCTATATTTCATTTCATTTCAACCTGCATTTGAACTATATATGCAATTCCTTTGGATTAATCTATTCTGGTTTGCAGATATTCTTGATAACTACAATAAGTTACCTTTTTATTCTATTTCTCTCCCACATTTACTCTGATATCATTTTATTCCCACGATTATAAGATAAGATAACCTTTATTGTCATTTTTTACTGTGGGCACATTTTCATTAAAAATGAAATTCTGTTGCCTGCTCTCAAAAGTGTACACACACATAACACACATATGGACATGCTATATACATACATATATATATACCTACACCTTACATATCTATATAAATAAAAATGTAAATGTTCGTTTGTTCAAAATCTTAAATCTCCAAAAGTTCTTCACCGATTGCTTTGAAATTTTGACACAACGTTGCATTCGAATACACGCGTGTTTTTATATACCTACTATTATATAGATGTATAGATGTCACACCTGTGACAGGTAAAAACATGCTTTTTTTTGAAAAACAGCGCTATCTGTTGGACATAAAAGCAACACACGCTAGCATTGTGAAATTAAACATATTACAAACGTGCGCTTTCTCTTTTCTTTCTTTTCCATTTAACCAGACTAAGCCACAGCAACGCATGGCCGAGTACAGCTAGTAAATACATATAAATATTAATCACTGTCCATCTTGAATACATAGCAGGAAGAGGAAGCTTGAATGTTCACAAGGTTGATGCTGTATGGAACAAAACTGTGAGTGAATCTGGATGTTCTTTAAAAATATTAAAAATGTTTTCAGATTATATGCATATATTTATAGGTGACTCCTGAAGAATTTTATGCATTATTTGGAAAAATTCAAACCCGATTAAAAATAACATCAGAATTGGCATTCATTGGCAAATATTTAGGCAACTATTGACTATTGATTGAAAGTGAAAACTATCTCAACCTATTATATCCATTTCTCTTGTTACAGTAAAGGTAAAGGTAAGTTTCCCCTGTCCAATTGTACCTGATTCTAGGGGGCGGTGCTCATCTGTGTTTCTTAGTTGAGGGAGCCAGCATTGTCTGAAGACACTTCCTGGGTCATGTGGCCATCATGACTATACACCAAGGCGCATAGAAAGCTGTTACCTTCCCACCAAAGTGGTACCTATTTATCTTCTTGCATTTGCATGTTTTTGAACAGCTAGGTGGGCAGGAATATACAGTACACTATCTATAATTTACTATCATGCATAGACTCTTACCTCTATGGGTTGGGGGAGGAAAAATTCTGATGGGTTCTAAACAATGAGGGTTTTTGTTTATTATGTGCACCATAAATAGGGTAAAGAGGAGCAGCGCGTAGAAATAAATTTCATGGAGTCTGTATCATGTGCTTTTGGCATACGCCAGAAATGTAACACAGAAGGCAGCCCTTTGAGTAGAGGAATTCTGCATCTGCAGTAAAACAGAGTGGCAATTATGAAGCTTGTTTTTGTACATAACCATGGGGAAGCCCTTCTCAGCACAATTAAGTGGGTGGCCATTTAGAGTGAATGTTTGAAATTCGGACAGAAAACACCTTCAGTAAAAATGTGTTGAGTGCTGGCACAGCACATGATTCTTTTGTCATGTCTAGTTTGTTGGTTTTTTTAAAATCTCCTTAATGTTGCGCTCAACTCCTAATGACACAGCAACAGTTTTCTTGGCAGTCAAATGAAACAATGGTTTTGACTTTCCAGACTTGCGAATATAGCCCTGGAATTCCTTTATAGTCTTGCTGAGGTCATAATATCAGTTTAGAATTGTAATATATGAATCGTACTTCAAACCAGACATAACGATACAATCCACAGAGAAAAGAGGTACACGAGTTTGAAATATGTATAATACATGTATTTCACACAGACACTTCTTTTTAAAAACAAAGAGTTAAGAATATGTTTGCCTCATTTCATGGGATGCTGCTCAGCTGTGCTCAATTTCCTGGTGTTTACACACTCCATTAAAAATAGAAATACAGTTGTCTAGGGACACACGACGATTCAGTGATGGGATGTGTAATGCTTTCCTCACTGATCATTTTTAATTCAGTATCATTTCCAATTCTTGCTATTTTTCTTTTAGTAGGATAGTGGCCGGGAGAGAAATTTTGATTACAAATGGACAACAAGAAAGGTGCCAGTAATCATATTATGCCTAATATGCATATCTTCAAAACTAAAGGTAGAGGGCTAACCATGCGTTTTCTAGCTTTTCAAAAAAATTGATCCATAGGTGTAGATTTTCGGTACAGTACTTAGGTTCATAAAAATATGATTGAAACTGAACATTTACAGAAAAATAATTCAAGTATATGAAAACAGAAAGAAGAGTTTTTGATGCTATTCTTTGCTGCAACCTTTTCTTTGCCTACTAGATCCGTATCTATTCCTGCTGTCCTGGAGGAACAGCAAAAGAGACATAAAGGAAGACACCAACAGTATATTCCAAGCCCTTCAAACTATTATTAGAAAAAGCTAGATCCCACTTTAAATGGATGAACTGCAAAGCACAACTCCCTCAGCCTATACAATACAGGATGAGTGCTCATCATAACCAACCATTTTTACTCCAGTTTAAAAATTAACATGGAAAAAATAATAAAACATAATACAGTATATATAAACATATAAAAAAAGATATTTCTCATTGTGAAAATGTCAAGAATGTGCTCTAAGGTGCTAAATTCAGTCAATAATTTGTATTTACATTAGCAATATTTCTGGATCCACCTTCCAAAAACATTAATTTTGTTGTGCAGTATTTTAATATGGTGTCTTAATACAATGTTATATAATCATGTGAGTTTTAGCTATATTAAAGGTGTTTGAAATTTTCTGTTAGCCTTTCTCACAGAGCTATAACTCCTAGGTTCTTTACCAAACAAGGATGATTATAAACGCCCATTCATTTATTTTAACGTTCTGCTCATAAATGTTTCAGCTAGATATGTTATGTCAAGTACATGTAATGAGGCTGAATTTTAAAAAACTTAGATGAATGCAAAAGTGGTATACAGTTTTATTTTTGTGGACTCCTGGATACATCATGACTGTACTGGGCAAGTAAAGAGGACATTAATTAATCAATCTTAGAGAAAGAGCAATGAGAAACATAGACATATTCTTAAGGAAATAGACATATCAATGGCAAATTAAAGCAATGATCTTTCCAGTGCTAATGTATGAGTGGTAAAGTTGGATACTGAGTGAAAGTTAAAAAAAAAAAGAATAATGTATTTGGAGATGGTTATTAAAGTACTATGGTACTCAGTGGTGGGATTCAGCAAGTTCGCATCACTTCGGCAGAACCGGTAGCTAATTTTTTGTTGCCCAGGCCCAGAATGGACTTCTGGAAGCGGCATCCACACAGAGAACCGGTTGTTCACATATTTGAATCTCACCACTGATGGTACTGAAAGAGGAACCGATCATTTAGTTCTGGACTAAACAAAGGCTGACTGTTCCTCTGAGGCAATGATCAACAGGCAAAAATTAATGGGCTTTAGGCATGTGATGAGACTTAAAAACAGAGTAGAAGGGGCGTTGTCTTATCTGAACGCCTTTTCTCAGTACGGAGATGGAGAATTCACCCATGGGTTTTCATTGGATGCCTGCTCTTGAGACCAAGTAGTCAAACTTGACACGCCCCCTCTTGCTGGTCCAGTCTTTAACGAGGGCGAAGTGACTGAAGATGGACGAGGTGTTGGCTCTCAGACCCCTACAATGGCCTATCTGACCTCAAGGGGTGGGTGTGAATTCTCCATCTCCATACTGAGAAAAGGCGTTCAGATACGACAACGCCCCTTCTCCAGTACGGGAGATGGAGAATTCACCCATGGGACATACCAAAGCTCCACAGTCCCAATGGGTGGGAAACAGATAAGTCCTAAATAGAATCTCCAGCAACCACCTGCTGAAGGACCCTTCTTCCAAAGGAAGCATCTGCCGCAGCAAAACGGTCAATCTTGTAATGACGTACAAACGGGGAAGGCGACGACCAAGTCGCAGCCCTACAAATCTCGTCAATGGACGCCTGGGTGGACCATGCCGCAGAGGTCGCAGTGCTGCGAGTGGAATGTGCAGTAATACGCCTAGGAGCCGGCAGGCACCTCCGCAATACAGGCCCTAATCCACCTCCCAATAGTACCAGAGGCCCAAAGAGGCCCGACGGTAGGAAACAAATAGGGCCTCTGACCTACGAAAAGGTTCTGTACGTTTAATATAACGCCACAACGCCCTACGGACGTCTAGCGTGTGCCACTGCCGCTCCAAGTCGTGGGAAGGATCGGGACAAAAATTGGGTAAAGTGACTTCCTGTGACCTGTGGAAAAGTGAATTAACCTTGGGAACAAATGTGGGATCTAGGCGAAGGACCACTCTATCGCTGTGAAAAATACAAAGGTCACTTCTGACCGATAAAGCGGCCAACTCAGATATGCGTCTGGCCGACGTGATTGCTATCAAGAACGCAACCTTGAGAGAGAGGTTCCGCAATGGAACAGTCCTTATTGGCTCGAAAGGAGGCTTTGTAAGAGCCCGAAGTACAAGAGGTAACTCCCAAGATGGATATCTGTGTACCACGGGAGGTCTTGTGTTACAGGCGCCCTTAATAAAGGCCCGAATCCTGGGATGGTGTGCCAGAGGAACTGAATCTGCACAGGTAAGTAATGTGGACAAGGCAGCCACCTGTCTGTGTATGGTCGCAGGGGCGAGGCCTTTATCCAGACCATCTAAAAGATAGTCCACTATCTGAGGGATGGAAAGGCTGCGTATGTCCAGTTGACAACTCCGGCACCAAAGGCAAAAATTCTTCCAGGTAGAATCATAAATGCGATTGGTCGCCGGACGTCGGGAAGCTTGAATCATGGAAATGGCGCGAGCGGAGAATAGTTCTTGGGCCATTATGCAGCGCTCAAGTGCCAAACGGTCAGTTGTAACCATTGGGGTTCCGGATGTTGAAGGGACCCCTGATGCAACGACACCCGGTGAGGGGGAATCTTCCACGGAGGGCGTCTGGAAAGTGTCATCAAATCGGCAAACCACGGCCTCTGAGGCCAATACGGTGCCACCAGGATCACCTCCGCCCGTTCCCGAAGAATCTTGCGGATGGTCGCCGGTATGAGGGGTAGCGGAGGGAAGGCGTAAAGCAGGCCCTGCAGCCATGGACTCCGCAGGGCGTCCGTACCCTCCGCCCCTGGAAGGAGATAGCGGGAATAGTACCTGGGGAGTTGAGCGTTGCTCGATGATGCAAACAGGTCCAGGACCGGTCGCCCGAAACGGTGAGATATTTCGGAGAACAGGTCCAGGTGTAGTCCCCACTCCGAGGGGTCCACTGTGGCTCGACTCAGCAGGTCTGCTTGTTGGTTGTTGACCCCCGAGATGTGCTCAGCTTTGACGGAGGCTAGGTTGAATTCGGCCCAGGAAATCAGGAGCCGTGCCTCGGACATCAAGGACCTGGACCTGGTGCCCCCCTGACGGTTGACATGTGCTTTGGATGCCACGTTGTCCGTGAGGACCAGGACATGACGACTCTTGATAGTATGTCTGAATTGGCGTAGAGCCAGGTGTATGGCCCTGAGCTCCAGCCAATTTATGTTGTGTCTCAAGTCTGTGCGTGACCAGCGGCCTTGCGCAAACTGAGACTGTAGATGGGCCCCCCATCCGAACAGACTGGCGTCCGTAGTGATGGTGATGCGGTCCGGTTCCTTGAAGGGTGACCCCTTGTTTATGGCTCGCGAAAACCACCAGCGGAGCGCTTTGCGAACGTGAACCGGAACTCTGACCTGACGGCTGGATGCACTGGTGTTTGTGCGTTGGAATGGGAGTAGGAACCACTGTAGGTCCCGTAAGTGTAGTCTGGCCCAGGGAACAATGGCTATGCAGGAGACCATCTTTCCTAATAGTTGAGATAGTAGGAGTAACAGGACAGAATGTTCCTTGTACACCCGGCGAGCCAGGTCCCTGATGCTGACCACTCGCTCCTGGGAGAGATAGACCATGCAATTGGAGGTGTCTATCACGGCCCCCAGGTGCAAGAGTCTGGACGCGGGAACCGTCTGGCTTTTTTGAAAATTGACCGAGAAGCCATGTAGTTGAAGTACCTGGATGGTGTGACTCACATCCCTCTGAGCCGCCTGGAAGGAAGACGCCTGAATCAGGATGTCGTCCAGGTAGCACTGTACGCGAATGGGAAACTTCCTCAACTGTGCTGCCAGGACGGCCAGGATTTTTGTGAATACCCTGGGTGCCGACGAAAGACCGAAGGGGAGGGCCCTGTACTGAAAGTGTTTGCCCTTGTAACAAAACCTCAGGAACCGGCGGTGAGCTGGATGAATGGGGATGTGAAGGTAAGCCTCTGTGAGGTCTATTGATGCTAAAAAATCCCCCTGTCTGATCCCTCCTAGTATGGACTGGAGGGATTGCATCTTGAACTTTTTGTAAGTGATGTAATGGTTGAGATGCTTGAGGTCCAGAATAGCTCTCCACCCCCCTGAGGTCTTGGGCACTACAAAAAGGATTGAATAAAACCCTTGCCCCCTGTGGTCTGTTGGAACCGGTTCTATTGCCTGAATTTCTAAAAGATGGTGGATGGCCTCCTGCATAAGTTCCCGTTTCTGTGGATTTCTGGAAACGGAACAAAGAATGAGTCGTTCCGGGGGTGTGGCTAGAAACTCCAGGGACAGGCCATGCTGGATGGATTGTAGCACCCAATTGTCCGTGAAGGAAAGTTCCCACTGGTGGAAGAAGTGAGCTAGCCGCCCCCCGATGGGAAGGGGCATGTGTGAGTCATTTGAACTTCCTAAATGGGCGTCCTGCCCCGCGAAATGGCCGTTTGCTTTGTCCCTGCTGTCTAGGTCTAAACCCGGTCCTGTCGTAAGGACGGTCGTATGGCCTCTCTCTGGGAGTATAAGAGCGGGCAGTCTGGGTGGCAGAGACCCCTGCTGTCTGCCGAAAGGACTGCCTACGAAAGTAGGGGGTGGGGCGTTTGTCAGACTTCTTATGTATATGAGCCATGACTTTGCGCTTATCTTTGTTCTCTACCAGATAAGGGGCAAGTGATTCCCCTAATAAATTATTGCCCAGGTAAGGTGCGGACGCAAGACTCCATTTGAGCCTGGTATCAGCCTGCCAATGCTTCAGCCATAACATCCTTCTGGCCGTGATGTTAGAAGCCAAGGATCTGGAGGCAAAAACAGCAGACTGAAGAGAGGCGTCCGCAGCGTACTCAGTGGCCGCCACCATTTTGCTCAGATCCTGATGAGTACGTAAGTCTTCAGCAGGGACCCTGGCTTGGAGCTGACGCAGCCAAAGAAGGGTGGTTCTGATAAAAAAGGATGTGCAGCTGGCCGTTTTAATAGCCCAGGCCGCTGATTGATGTGTCTTTCTGAATGTATGCTCCCATTTTTTATCGTCCGCTTTAAGCGCCTGTGTCAAGTCCCCAGCAACCGCCGTTTGAGATACCAAAGGGGTCCAAGCCTCGTCTACCTTAGGGACCTCCAGCGCATCACTGAGATCAGTGGAGGTGTTGAATAACTTTCTGTCAGTCCCACTAACAGAAGGAATTGAGGCCGGGGAAGCCCATGGCTTCTTAATCCCTTTAAGGAATATAGAAGGGCATGGAACATGGTGTTCGGTAGCCACTGTCTCAAAGAAAATAGGGTGAGGGTCGGTATCTGAGGCAACTTGCGGTTGAGGGAATTGGTCTGGCCCTATGTTTGCGGTTGCTGTAGCCTTACGAAGAATTGACAGGAAATGAGCCGGATTAAAGAGACCCCCCGAGGTGGAAGGTTCTGGGGGAAGTTCCTCATCTTCCGAAAGCAGAAGATCTGGTTGCTCCCCACCTTGAGGGGAAGAGTAACCACTCACCGAAGAGTGTGCGGGAGACATAGGCTCCTGAATCATGGGAAAATCTGCAGGAATCTCGTAAGGGGGCATAGCCGAGGTGGAAGCCCCCTAATCAGGTGATTGAGAGGAGCGCCGGGCTAAGGCTCTATCCACCACCTTGGAGAGCAAAGCCTCAAGGCGCCCGTCGGAAAAGATGTCAGCCAAGTCCATCCCCCTGGGACCTGTAGCCGTGGGCGTAACTGTGGACTCTGAAACTGTCCCTGGAGGAATTGTGGAGTGTTGAACCACAGAGGGGGGAGAACCTATGTTCACCGGGGTTCCCGAAACAGACCATACGCCCTGGACAGAAGTAGATGGTCCTAAGGGCAGATCAATTTCTGTATCCTCCAGCTGCCTTGACTCAAGCCCGGCTTGCCTCTGCACTCTGGAGAACTCCTTCTCCAGAGCCTGGTGCCTACGGCTGGCTTGCTTCTCCACCAGCTTAGAAGGCTTCTTAAGCGTGTGTTTAGTTTTGGCTTTTGCCTTGCCTGCCGTCCCCTGTCCAGAGGATGTATTGCAGCCGTGACTGGAGGATGGAGTGGATTGAGGCACTGAAGAGCCTTCCATCCCAGTGGAGCAGTCTCAGACAGGCTGAGGTGACGCTCTGGCAGGCAAGTAGCTGGCGGAAGCGGAATTGGAACAAACACAGAGGCTGTTCCCCTGACCACCTGACCCAAATTTCAAGTTTCTCTCTGGGCAATGGTCACGGTCCTTGAGTTAGGCACCGAAGGCACAGTTGGAACCACCCCCTGGGCTCCGCCCCGGAGGCCTTAGGTGGTCAGGCAATATGCACCAGTAAAGAAAAAATTCCCAATGAGGGATCAGAGGACTTGAAAGGAAATTAGGTTCTGGTAAGGAGTCAAATTTAATTGGAGGCTACCCGACTTGTATATCTATTGTAAGTCAATGTAGATATTAATAGATACACGTTAGATGTAACCTGAATGAGGGCAGCTAGTGTGATCCATTTGGGCCTAAAGAAGGCTGCCACGTGGCTTTCAAAATGGCGGCCGCCAATTATTGATCAATTAAATAATGACCTGGGGAGATCAGAAATCGACCCAATTCAGTATCTGGAATCTGAATTTATGCACCAAAGCCAGAGACCTTAAAATTTAAGATAGGCCTTTGAGCTCCTTGCCCCTAACTTCGGCCTTGAAATGGAGGCCGCAATTCGAATATCTTAATAAAAACGGCTCCGCGGACTCAAAAAAAGTTTCTGGATGGCCGGATCGATCGCCAGAGCCACGCTGGGTATTAATACTAAATTTCCCCCCTTGCGATCCTGTTCTCGATCGCCAGAGAGAAAAGACCTAAAATTGCTTCGTTGCCTTTTTCGGCAACCAAAATGGCGGCCGCAATCGCTTTAAACGGCCTAAAAAGAGTCCGGAGGGTTGAAAATGCTCCAAACGCAGCCCACAGGCTGCAGGAGCAATGGGTATGCCTGGGAGGGAAGGACAGCCGTTCGTCCTGAAATAATTATTAGGGAGCTTCCCCCCCCCCCAGATCCCTGGGGAGAGAAATAAAAGGATCGTGAAAGGATCGTAAAAGGTTTCCCCCCCCACTCCCTTACCTCCCTCAAGGGTGGAATTTAAGCTAGCACTGATCCCAGTACTAAGAAATTTAAAAGGGGGAAATCAAATTGGTAGCTAGGATTTTAAAAGGGATTTTTAAGGGAAAAGGAGAATTCACCAAAGGCTTTCTAACCTGCTATTGACTGAGAGCCAAACCTGACACGTCGTCAAGAGCTGAGACCAAGTTAAAGACTGGGCCAGCAAGAGGGGGCGTGTCAAGTTTGACTACTTGATCTCAAGAGCAGGCATCCAATGAAAACCCATGGGTGAATTCTCCATCTCCCGTACTGGAGAAAAAAACAGTATATTTTGCAACGTTCAGAGAAGCAGAAGGGTAAACTAGGTAAACAGATGAGATCAAAGAATTATTGGAAAGTCACTGAAAGCTGTTGCAGATGAGAATAATTAGTATCTATCCATGGGCAAATCTAATTATCTGTAATGGTTGCATTTTTGGCACTCGACAACCCACCCTGCATTTATGGCCGTTTACAGCACCCCACAGGTACGTGGCCGCAATTTTGTTAGTAATCAGCATTTACTTCTGGATTCGCTTAACCACTGCCTCAAAAAATGTCATAAAATCAGGTTGATCATGTGATGACCTACTTAATGACCATCATAACTTATGACTGTAGGCTCAGTGCATCCTGTATATGTCTCAATTCATCCTGTACAAGGACAGGATGACCTGTACCTAACCCAGCATGAACACCGGCCTAGCAGCATCTTTTTTCTCTTGGGTCCACATGACATTACTTTCATCTCATTCTCAAGTGATAGTTCAGACTTCTTAAAGTCATCCTTAGATGTTCTGGTGTTAAAGTAACATTTCTTCCCTTAGGCAGACAAGATGTAGTAGTTTTGCCATGAATCCTCTTTAGAAGTAGTTTTGCCATGATCCTCTTTAGAAATCACTTGGTGAGGGCTGCACTTAGTTGTTTGCCTAAGGCAGGGGAAGGCAACCTTGGCTCTTTTATGACTCATGGACTTCAACTCCCAGAATTCCTGAGCCAGCATGGCTGGCTCAGGAATTTTGGGAGTTGAAGTCCACGAGTCATAAAAGAGCCAAGGTTGCCTACCCCTGGCCTGAGGATTTGAAATACTGGCTTCTTTAAGCTGGTGTGCCTAGGCCCCCTCCCCCTGTTGCATGGGCACCATCTTCCAGGGCCATTTTTACTCTTAGTAGTGGAAAAAATTGTTGTTTTTTTTAATCAGGCTCTTTCCCTATACCTGTCTGGTCTCCAAGCAATTCCTAACATGGAGACCGGGATCGGCCTGAAGAGCAGCTGCTCAGTGGGGGCAGCTGGAGAGGACTGCATGGAGAAGTGGAAGAGAGGCAGTTCACTCTCTGTTGCTTCATGGCACAACTGCCAAAGCCTTTTCCACTATAATTCAGGCTGCTTTTGAATGCTGATTTAGTATTCTTCCAACATAAACCCAAGTGCAAAAGGAACAAACTATCAGCTCTGGTTTGGCACAAGTGTTTTACGCCAGCGTGTTCAAAGGGTTCTTGATAATCAGCTAATATTAGTATAGCATTTCAGTAACGCTATTCTGGAATAGTAATAAACTTCTGTCGAATCAGAGCCCAAAGCCAGCTTATATCACTTGAGCTCCTGCTGAAACTGATCTTCCACCCTCAGCTCTACCTTAATGATTGAGGATTTCTGCCTGGCTGGTGACATTTAGGGGGAAGGAAGGGGAGAAGCAAAGCTGGAGAATACACAAATCCTGGCTTTAATGTGCCCTCTATATAAGTACAAATCTATTTGCCATCATTATGCCAACAACAGAATAGAAATGGCCAGCAGGACAACAAATTTCATGCTGTTATAATTTGAGGCTATCTTAAGAACTAGCGGAAAGTACTCATTTAACCATGAGGCAGAGGTTTCATTTTGGTTCTGCCGTAATTCTGAGAATTTTCTTGGATACAGATTGTATCGTTTTCAAGTTATTCACTCCTAAAAATACCTTCATAGGCTGAGACTGCAATCTTAACTATATTTGCTTCCACTACTAATGTTATTTTAGTCTGGCTGTCCATTTGATTTAATGTTTTGGCTGCTTTTGCTTTTATTTTTTAGTTTTGTATATTGCCCAGAGTCCATTGGAGTTGGGTGGCTAATAATTATAAACAAAAAAAACAAACAAAAAAACAATACCACAAAGCATTGGTCACCAAGTTATTACATTACATTACTACATCAACGAACCCAATAACAAACTGGAAAAGTGCAGTTTTGGATCAAGCATTAAAATATGTAAGCTGTGGGTTATAGCTGGCTTTCAAAATGTAATCTAGAAGTGACTCAGAGTGAGTTTCGAGGTGGATGCAAAATCTTGATAAGATTAAAAAGAGCATGGCCATTTTTATTCCTTTGCAGGGGAAATGTACAAACAGCTCAATCATGACTTTGACACTTTAAATTCCGCCCCCCATGGGAGAAATAGTTGAACCACCTATGTTGAAATGTTGAGCAAGAATTGGTAGACATCTTGACACATCATAGGCAAGACTATAGCTGAATCTTGATGGGAACTATTATCATTAAGGGATATCTCAATGGGATGACTTGTTCAAATGCAATTGTTATTTAGTAAGCACATAAATAAACTGTCCTTAGAATAGGGCAGCGGTTCTCAACCTATGGGTCGCGACCCCATTTGGGGTCGATCGACCATTTCACGGGGGTCGCCAAGCAAGGCTGTCCGCCATTTTTCCCCCTTTTCCGGCGGGTGCCTTACCTCCCTTGAGCTGGGCCAGCTGGTGGTCGGCCTGCTCCGTCTCTGCCGCTTGCCAGCTACGCCTCGGCCGGCGCAGGGGGCGGAACCACGCATGCACGGCGCTCCCGGGCAGGGAAAGTCCTCGACTTACAACCGGTTTAGTCCTCGACTTACGACCGGTTTAGTCCTCGACTTACAACCGGTTGGGGATTGCGGCATTAAAAAGGTTGAGAACCACTGGAATAGGGTATCTCAACCTTGGCAACTTAAAGGCATGTGGACTACAACTCCCAGAATTCCTTTTTATATTGGGCCAGTTTGGCTCAGAAACTGACAGAAAACAGAAGAGGGGAGCTTCCTGGCCTTTAAAAAGGCTGGCTCTATGGGGAGTGCTAGAAAATGCATTTGCTTGAAGTAAAGAAGAAATGTGATGCCGTCCTCTTATCTTTTCTCTTGCTTTAGAAAAAATGCTATAAGTACCATCTTTTCTTTTCATTCAAATAAGCTTGCAGAAGGCTGTTATCCCAGGGCCTTCTGCAGAGTGAAACTGATTCTTAGGGTTTTTTTTTAAATAGTATTTGATTTTGCAGAATCTGGGAAACTCCCAAATAGGCTCTTATTACATTATGCCTGCTTGATGCTTGATGCTTTTTTCCTCCCCACAAGAGAAAACCAAATTTTTGCCAAGGGGAGAAGCAGACACAGAGAGATAGAGCAATGCATTAGTGTACTTTTGAGAGAGTGCTAGTCTGGGGTTGCAAAGAAGGTGAAGTTAAACAGGAAAAAAGGCAAAGCCTTCCAGCTGTGTGTCGCTGGTTCTGTCTCCAAAACCATATGCCTTACATATTTTCATACTTCTGCCAATAAGGGATTTTGTGTACCCATTCTTTTTAGTGTTTATTTTTATTCTTGGATTATTTATCTGACTGTGATTTAAACATTCTTTTCTTCTTTTTCTTTGCTCCCATCTGGATTTGTTATCTCTGCCAGCCTTGCTCTTTTTCTTTTTCTTTTGCTTTGTTTTCTAGTTTTACATCTTTTTAATAATTTATAAACCATCCATAGTTTATAAAGGGGGCATATCAATTATTATTATTATGATGGTTGGCCGTACAGTCAGCCAGATGTTTAGGCTGGATTTGGCTTTTTTGTCCTCCTATCCAGCAAAGGAATGGCAGATGTTTGATGGTGTTAAAGGTTATCATCACAGGATGTAAGCTGTTTCAAGTAAAGCTGCTTTTTACAATTGACTGATGGTGATTGTATTAATGTCAATGATGTTCAAGTTGTGCTCCAGATGTTTTGGAATTGCATCCAAAGTGCCTGTTATTATTGGCATTACCTTTGCCTTCTTTTGCCACTTCTAGTTTCAGATCTTTGCATTTTGTGATTTTCTCTAGTTCTTTCTCTTCTATTCTGCTGTCTCCAAGTTGTAAAAACAGCCATTATCCAGAGTTTTGGAGAGTTTCTTATCAATAGTTGTTAGGTTTCGGGTGTTGTGTAGCAGAAGCTTGTATGTTTGAATTCTAAAGTCAACAATCTCTTGTTGAGAACATCAGCATCTTTCCATGACTATACTGAAGGATGTTCTTTTCAGCTTTCCCACAGTTAATTATTTTTCATTATGTGTATTCAGAATTCCATCTGACCTTTATTTCATAGATCAATGGCCAAAGAAATGAGGTCCCTGGGCATTAATGCCTAGAAATAAAGCATCACTCGTGTCAGGAACTGCTGGATCAACTTCTCTGACTGCTCCAAGTGGTGAACCGCTTGGGGACAGCTTCTCCGGGAAAAATCTTTTTCCATCATAGCTCAAGGTAGACAATAACATCATTTCCTGTTACAGTAATCTACAGTAATCCTGAACAGGACTAAATCTATTCAAGTTATTATTGGGTACCCTCTCTGCTGGGTGGTCCTTTTTATATATATTTTGTTTTTCCTTCAAAATTAAAGTATATTTTTATTAACCGCTAGGGATATTGTTCAATAAGCATTCAAAGTTACAACAGCCTTGGAAAATTATTGAATGCCATCGTTCTGAGGCTAGAAAACTTTCTAATTAAATCTTCCTAGGCTAAAAAGGCTAGTCAATGCTATTGTGGAGAAGGAGCATTCTGATAATTGTGAAAATGGAGCCTGTTGGCAAGATGCTGTGAGGTGATCTTGGCAGGAAGGCTGTGCCTCACATTGCCTGGGTGTACCTGTAGCTCCTGATAAAGGCAAAGATAAGTGGACCCAAGCATGGTGGGATAGAGAGAGGGTCTTTTCCATGGTGTTCTGCTTAACAACCCACACGATTGCTTAATGACCACAACTGGGAGAGCTGAGACTGAGGTAGTTCAGGAAAGTGATCACGGGTGTGTCTCATTAAACATATGCTTTGCTCAATAAGCGCAATCATAAGTTGAGGACTACTTGTATCTCTGAAGAGCCTCCTGCTTTATTTGTCGTTCCCAAACTCTTCTCTTCTCTTGGAAATTCATCTCTTTTTCATCTTTCTCTCTCTTTCTATTACCTTAATGTTGCAACTTATCTATCTGTTATTATTCCCTGCCTTTCCTTGCTCTAAATATACAATATGTTTACCTTTTTCAGGGAAGATATTATTGCATTTACAAATATTCAAAGATCATGCATAAAATGAAAAATGGCAACTAACTAGAACACAATGTAATTTATGTAATACATTATGTATGGGGCATGACTTTTGGGACATTCTGTATATCAGTAGTTCTCAACCTTTTCTTCACCGTGGAACCCCCTTTAAATACCTTTTGTGTCCACAGACCATGGCCATGGACCACCAAGACTTAAGATTTAAATCATAATATTTCTTCAAGACTTCGCGGGCCCCCTGTGATGACATTGCCGCCCCCTCCCGGGGTTCGCGGACCACAGGTTGAGAAACACTACTGCATATTTATAAATTTGCCACTTTGACCACTTGAAGTTTTTGTAAGGCTAGGATTCAGAGCTTCCCTCAAACCTGTATTTCACCCACCTCCTGTCTCACATGAGATCCTTTTATCTGAGGTCCTGTCCCTCCAAAACACAGGAAGCTGCTGCCCTGCGCCAGTTTGATTGTCAATTCTAACACCAAATTATTCCAGTATAGTCCTCAGTTAATAGTCCTCAGTTAATCCTCAGGATAGTCCTCAGTTAATCACCAGTCATTCAGTGACCATTACAAGTTATGTTGGCAAGGAACCTATGTCTGGTTCTTGATGTTGTGGCCATAAAGTCGTAATTAGTAATCCAGACCCTAATCTTGACTTTTGTTTCTTTCCTGCCTATAAGCTGGTTACTGGCTTGGCTGAAATGATTGCCTATAGCACAAGCCTGATAGTTACTAATTCAAAATATTCTCTTATGTACTAAGAACACTTTGCAACATGGCAGAAAATATACTGAAGCCAACAGTATGTGAAGTACCATAATACATACTGTAGATAGATGGATCAGAATAGTAGATAAATAGAGATCTATTGATTTTAAAGAGAGAATTCCCAATTGCAATGCATTTACTCAAGTCAATTGCAAAATCCAACCCTTCCCTTATAGGCACTTTCAAAGATTTTCCTAATCTGTTTTGTTAACTTATGCTCCAGTATAACATGGAGTTTCAGTAAACAACTTTTTCTCTGTCCTTGTGGCCCAACCCTATCCTCAAGAACAGGTTTAAAAATATAAACAGTCTGGGTATAAATATTATTCTTCCTGAAAAGTACCTATTGTGTACAATAACAGACTATAAATAATGCAGTTCTGTACCCAGAGCCCCAATATTGTCTGTCGATTTAACTACAGCGGCTTCTATGATACTGAATTAATATACACATAGGAAATAGTATCATTTTTGATGGGTATCAACATGTTCAGGACATTTTGTGGCCCCGCCCAGGGATGTAGCTAGTTTATTTACAAAATCGCTATCATGATGGGTCCAACTACTCAGCAAACACTAATTTACTGAAAGACCACCCATGAATTTTTCTACTGCATCGGAGTGGTCTCTACTGTTCTTTTCATCTGCAGTAGACATAGTTCCAAACAAATCACAGTCAGCCATCATTTGTAAGGTCCAAGATCTTTCTTAGCGTTTGCAGCAATAGAAACAATACAGAGGTAAATATGCTTCTAAACTGGGAATCACATAGTATACATGCAGGTAAGGTTTGATGGATTGAAATTGGATTGCTCCAATTTCACGTCAGGTCTGACAAAGATCATGGACTTGATAGGAAATATTCAACTATAACCCATAAATTTTGAGATCATGAAAATTTAAGGAGCTGTGGTAGGTTTCAGTATAAAGTCAATAAGGTCAATAATCAAATACATCCATCTTTAAAAGTTTCCCTTGGATTCTACAATCACAATAAAGCCATATATGTGTGCTTCTCTGAGTTTGTTAAGTCACTTAAGCACATGCTGACATATACAACAACGATCAACGGAATGCAAATAATGCCAAAAATGGTAGAATATGCAGCCCATCCTATGTGCGCTTATTCTGAAGTAAGTTACACTATTCAATAGGATATACTTCCAAGTCCATATGGTTATACTAGTAGTCCTAATATAAAGAGTTTTGATGTAATTTTTTTTATATATTGATCAACTTTTGAGCCAAAAAATACCAACACTTGGGGAAATAACATAAAACAATCCAAAGCAATACATAACACAAATTGAACATGGTGAGATATATCTTAGAAGAAAATTAAACTTATTACATAATGCAACACAGAAATTCTAGGGAGTTCTCAGAGTAGCATTCAAAATAGAACTGGAAGATACTTTCTTACAGATGCCTATATAATAGGTGGTACATTCTAATAAGCTATGAGAGGAGCAAAGGTACAATGAAAAATATAAATGCTAGCTGCTGGAATGACGTTTTTACTGGTCAAACAAGAAAATATAATGCCCACTCAGAAACACGTGGCAAACTGCAATTAGAGATGTAAACAGGGAGGGGAACAAATGTCAAGACAAGGGTGGATTTCTCTCCATCACATGATGTTTAAAACCATCAGTTTTAGATGACAAAGTACAGTCTGAAGTATCAACAGCAATATCCTGTCTCTTTTCCGCCAGCTTGATTTTTTTCCCCTTAAGCATTTCTGTTTGTACAAGCAGGGATTTTTTTTTTATTACAAAGATAGCATGTGAAAAATTCTCTGTAATGAAAAAAAACATTTCAGCCCCATGGAACAACATTTCAAGGCTTTTCCAAGTGCTCTTGTCCCTTGCAAATCAAGCCAATCAGGAAGCTCCTTGATTTGTGGATTGTGTGCTCCATGGATTGTTTCCACCCTTCAGAGTTTCCTGCCATTGTTTTCATGATTTTTTCTCAAGTGGGAATGATTTACCAGATCTGGTGAGTTGCCGCCCTTACCTTTTCTCTAAGGAGAATTTGGGTGAAGCGAAACTGAAAAAACTCTTAGCTTCTGGTTTGATCTGGCTTTATGCTACAGTTCTGACAAAATAGATTAGCAATCTTAAATGAATCTCATAAGCATCCAAGATGTTAGTTTCTGCAGTCCAAAGGTGAAATGAAAGCGATTGTTAAAAAGATGAATTTACCACCTTATCAGTAGAAACTGCTTTTGATTTTTATTTACAGAGCTGTAGCATAGGACTTCAATTCTGAATTGATACAAGCTGTTCTGCCTTGTATTCTTTCTGCTCCAACTTTTTGCTAGCTTAAAATGGATCTTGGGAGCTATACTTCTGATAAATGCAAAATTAATGATGCATCATTAATGATAAAAGTTATTCCAAACAAAAAGAAATGTAAAAGACTAGCCCTGATTGTTTAAAACTCTGAATCAGTTACACGTTAGGTCTTGGGGGCATGTAGGCCTTCAAGTATTAATGAATGAATACAATTTTTCATGGGAAAGAATCTTAGAAGTTATACATCAATAACAACTTAAGGGCCAAAGTTTCTTCAGCTTTGCTACACAAGGATAATATTGTAAACATTTATTTCCTGTGATCCCAATAAAGAGAAAGTCCAATCAGGAGAAGTCTAAAACTCACTAAAATGCTAACATATATACAGTGCTTTTTTTCTAAAAAAAAAATAAAAAAAAAAGGTGGCGGAACTCACACACGTCATACAACCCGCCTTGCCTACCCTATAAGGTTCCATCCAAAAAAGGTGCCAGAACTCCGTTCTGGGCGTTCTATGAGAAAAAAAAGCCCTGCATATGTCTATCTCTTCCATTTGCGACAACTTGTTCATTTTAGTCCTACTTTGGGTGCATCAAATCCCACATTCTTGTGTTCCATCACCATGCGATAACAAAGCAAAGGAATGGCACAAAATAAATTACAGGTAGGATCCATCCAAATTCACTTGTATGTAAATTGCAATAGAATCAATATGAAAAGTTAATCATAATTAATCAAACTTGCACTACTTTCAAAGGGATCTAAATTCAACTTATATGAGTTTAAAATTAGATCTGTTATATTGAGCTTCATCTAAAACTGAATAATTAATTATGATCTGAATTTTCAAATTCTAGATTGCAATTAGTCCTAGTTAGCATTAAACATTATTCATATATATTTGCATTCTTTGACCAAGTGACAAAATTAGTGGATCAGAGGAATGCTGTGGATATAATTTACTTGGACTTCAGTAAGGCATTTGACAAAGTAGATCACAACCTACTACTTGATAAGATAGAAAAATGCGGGTTAGACAGCATCACCACCAGATGGATCCGTAGCTGGCTGACCGGCCATACTCAGCTTGTGGTCCTCAATGGAACCACATCTACATGGAGGGAAGTGTGTAGTGAGGTGCCCCAGGGTTCTGTTCTGGGCCCAGTGCTCTTCAACATCTTCATCAATGATTTGGACGAGGGGATAGATGGGGAACTCATCAAATTTGCAGACGACACTAAGCTGGCAGGAATAACCAACACTCCAGAAGACAGGCTTAGGATACAGGAGGATCTGGACAGACTTGAACACTGGGCGCTATCTAACAAAATGAAATTCAATGGTGAAAAAAGTAAGGTTCTACATTTAGGCAAGAAAAACCAAATGTACAAGTATAGTATAGGGCAGTGGTGGCGAACCTATGGCACGGGTGCCAGAGGCGGCACTCAGAGCCCTCTCTGTGGGCACGCGCGCTGTCACCCCAGTCCTAGGCCTTCAGCTGGGTTTTATAAAACCTTTTCGCTTTAGGCTCCGCTGCCATGTGCAAAAAAAAAAAAAAAAAGGTACAATCAGTCAATTTCAACTTCTCGCGGGGAAAAAAAGATCTTGCAAAGTTGGAATTGATTGATTGAACTTTTTAGTCCCACCCAGTCTGCTGTTACCATCACAGCCACGCCCACCCAATTGGCCATACCCAGCCAATGGGCCACACCTACCTGGCACTCGACAATGCATAAGTGGGTTTTGGGTTGCAGTTTGGGCACTCGGTCTCTTAAAAGTTTGCCATCACTGGTATAGGGGGTACCTTGCTCAATAGTAGTAACTGTGAGAGGGATCTCGGAGTCCTAGTGGACAATCATTTAAATATGAGCCAGCAGTGTGCTGCAGCTGCTAAAAAAGCCAACACAGTGCTAGGCTGCATTAACAGAGGGATAGAATCAAGATCACGTGAAGTATTAATACCACTCTACAATGCCTTGGTAAGGCCACACTTGGAATACTGCATCCAGTTTTGGTCACCACGATGTAAAAAAGATGTTGAGACTCTAGAAAGAGTACAGAGAAGAGCAACAAAGATGATTAGGGGACTGGNACAACAACGATCAACGGAATGCAAATAATGCCAAAAATGGTAGAATATGCAGCCCATCCTATGTGCGCTTATTCTGAAGTAAGTTACACTATTCAATAGGATATACTTCCAAGTCCATATGGTTATACTAGTAGTCCTAATATAAAGAGTTTTGATGTAATTTTTTTTATATATTGATCAACTTTTGAGCCAAAAAATATCAACACTTGGGGAAATAACATAAAACAATCCAAAGCAATACATAACACAAATTGAACATGGTGAGATATATCTTAGAAGAAAATTAAACTTATTACATAATGCAACACAGAAATTCTAGGGAGTTCTCAGAGTAGCATTCAAAATAGAACTGGAAGATACTTTCTTACAGATGCCTATATAATAGGTGGTACATTCTAATAAGCTATGAGAGGAGCAAAAGTACAATGAAAAATATAAATACTAGCTGCTGGAATGAAGTTTTTACTGGTCAAACAAGAAAATATAATGCCCACTCAGAAACACGTGGCAAACTGCAATTAGAGATGTAAACAGGGAGGGGAACAAATGTCAAGACAAGGGTGGATTTCTCTCCATCACATGATGTTTAAAACCATCCGTTTTAGATGACAAAGTACAGTCTGAAGTATCAACAGCAATATCCTGTCTCTTTTCCGCCAGCTTGATTTTTTTCCCCTTAAGCATTTCTGTTTGTACAAGCAGGGATTTTTTTTTTTGTTACAAAGATAGCATGTGAAAAATTCTCTGTAATGAAAAAAAACATTTCAGCCCCATGGAACAACATTTCAAGGCTTTTCCAAGTGCTCTTGTCCCTTGCAAATCAAGCCAATCAGGAAGCTCCTTGATTTGTGGATTGTGTGCTCCATGGATTGTTTCCACCCTTCAGAGTTTCCTGCCATTGTTTTCATGATTTTTTCTCAAGTGGGAATGATTTACCAGATCTGGTGAGTTGCCGCCCTTACCTTTTCTAAGGAGAATTTGGGTGAAGCGAAACTGAAAAAAACTCTTAGCTTCTGGTTTGATCTGGCTTTATGCTACAGTTCTGACAAAATAGATTAGCAATCATAAATGAATCTCATAAGCATCCAGGATGTTAGTTTCTGCAGTCCAAAAGTGAAATGAAAGCGATTGTTAAAAAGATGAATGAATTTACCACCTTATCAGTAGAAACTGCTTTTGATTTTTATTTACAGAGCCGTAGCATAGGACTTCAATTCTGAATTGATACAAGCTGTTCTGCCTTGTATTCTTTCTGCTCCAACTTTTTGCTAGCTTAAAATGGATCTTGGGAGCTATACTTCTGATAAATGCAAAATTAATGATGCATCATTAATGATAAAAGTTATTCCAAACAAAAAGAAATGTAAAAGACTAGCCCTGATTGTTTAAAACTCTGAATCAGTTACACGTTAGGTGTTGGGGGCATGTAGGCCTTCAAGTATTAATGAATGAATACAATTTTTCATGGGGAAGAATCTTAGAAGTTATACATCAATAACAACTTAAGGGCCAAAGTTTATTCAGCTTTGCTACACAAGGATAATATTGTAAACATTTATTTCCTGTGATCCCAATAAAGAGAAAGTCCAATCAGGAGAAGTCTAAAACTCACTAAAAATGCTAACATATATACAGTGCTTTTTTTCTAAAAAAAAAAAAAAAAGGTGGCGGAACTCACACACGTCATACAACCTGCCTTGCCTATCCTATAAAGTTCCATCCAAAAAAGGTGCCGGAACTCCGTTCTGGGCGTTCTATGAGAAAAAAAGCCCTGCATATGTCTATCTCTTCCACTTGCGACAACTTGTTCATTTTAGTCCTACTTTGGGTGCATCAAATCCCACATTCTTGTGTTCCATCACCATGCAATAACGAAGCAAAGGAATGGCACAAAATAAATTACAGGTAGGATCCATCCAAATTCACTTGTATGTAAATTGCAATAGAATCAATATGAAAAGTTAATCATAATTAATCAAACTTGCACTACTTTCAAAGGGATCTAAATTCAACTTATATGGGTTTAAAATTAGATCTGTTATATTGAGCTTCATCTAAAACTGAATAATTAATTATGATCTCAATTTTCAAATTCTAGATTGCAATTAGTCCTAGTTAGCATTAAACATTATTCATATATATTTGCATTCTTTGACCAAGTGACAAAATTAGTGGACCAGAGGAATGCTGTGGATATAATTTACTTGGACTTCAGTAAGGCATTTGACAAAGTAGACCACAGCCTACTACTTGATAAGATAGAAAAATGCGGGTTAGACAGCATCACCACCAGATGGATCTGTAGCTGGCTGACCGGCCGTACTCAGCTTGTGGTCCTCAATGGAACCACATCTACATGGAGGGAAGTGTGTAGTGGGGTGCCCAAGGGCTCTGTTCTGGGCCCAGTGCTCTTCAACATCTTCATCAATGATTTGGACGAGAGGATAGATGGGGAACTCATCAAATTTGCAGACGACAGACACTAAGCTGGCAGGAATAGCTAACACTCCAGAAGACAGGCTTAGGATACAGGAGGATCTGGACAGACTTCAACACTGGGCGCTATCTAACAAAATGAAATTCAATGGTGAAAAAAGCAAGGTTCTACATTTAGGCAAGAAAAACCAAATGTACAAGTATAGTATAGGGCAGTGGTGGCGAACCTATGGCACGGATGCCAGAGGCAGCACTCAGAGCCCTCTCTGTGGGCACGTGCGCTGTCACCCCAGTCCTAGGCCTTCAGCTGGGTTTTATAAAACCTTTTCGCTTTAGGCTCCGCTGCCATGTGCAAACAAAAAAAAAAAGGTACAATCAGTCAATTTCAACTTCTCGCGGGGAAAAAAAAGATCTTGCAAAGTTGGAATTGATTGATTGAACTTTTTAGTCCCACCCAGTCTGCTGTTACCATCACAGCCACGCCCACCCAATTGGCCACACCCAGCCAATGGGCCACACCCACCTGGCACTCAACGATGCATAAGTGGGTTTTGGGTTGCAGTTTGGGCACTCGGTCTCTTAAAGGTTCGCCATCACTGGTATAGGGGGTACCTTGCTCAATAGTAGCAACTGTGAGAGGGATCTCGGAGTCCTAGAGGACTATAATTTAAATATGAGCCAGCAGTGTGCTGCAGCTGCCAAAAAAGCCAACACAGTGCTAGGCTGCATTAACAGAGGGATAGAATCAAGATCACGTGAAGTATTAATACCACTCTACAATGCCTTGGTAAGGCCACACTTGGAATACTGCATCCAGTTTCGGTCACCACGATGTAAAAAAGATGTTGAGACTCTAGAAAGAGTACAGAGAAGAGCAACAAAGATGATTAGGGGACTAGAGGTTAAAACATATAAGGAAAGGTTGATGGAATTGGGTATGTCTAGTTTAATGAATAGAAGGACGAGGGGGGACATGATAGCAGTGTTCCAATATCTCAGGGGCTGCCACAGAGAAGAGGGAGTCAAGCTATTTTCCAAAGCGCCTGAAGGCAGGACAAGAAGCAATGGATGGAAACTAATCAAGGAGAGAAGCAACCTAGAACTAAGGAGAAACTTCCTGACAGTTAGAACAATTAACCAGTGGAACAACCTGCCTCCATAAGCGGTGAATGCTCCAACACTGGAGGTTTTTAAGAAGAAACTGGACAGCCATTTGTCCGAAATGGTATAGGGTTACCTGCCTGAGCAGGGGGTTGGACTTGATGACCTCCAAGGTCCCTTCCAACTTTATTATCTTTATCATCATCATCATCATCATCATCATCATCATCATCATTATTATGTTTACTATGATTAGTTCTGAAAAGAAAATAGGAGAGGAGGAAGAGGAGGAGGATCTCCTAAATACATTTAAGAGAATTGTCAGCATTTGACCCAAGTTGTTAAATGAACTAAAAGGTAAAAGAATAAAGATGATATAGATCAGAGGTCTTCAAACCTGGCCCTTTTATGACGTGTGGACTTCAACTCCCAGAATTCCTCAGCCAGCTAGGAGTTGAAGTCCACAAGTCATAAAAAGGCCAAGTTTGAAGACCCCTGATATAGGTAACTTTTGTTTAGCAGCCGCAATTGGGACTGGCAACCCAAAACAAAGCAACCAAGTGAAACTGCAAATGTGCTTATGATTGTACTTCAGCTTTCCTATTTACAGACCTGTGAAGGTTATAAATGCAAGGATTGGCTCTACTATTACTTTTTCATCACCACTGTAACAGAACGGTTGCTAAATGAGGCAGTCACTAAAAAGGGACTACTGTACCTGTACTGTTTTAAAGCCAGCTTAGTCAGAAGCTGCACATATTTGTAGTTTCAAACAGAAAATGGCCGGGGTTTTATCTTAAAGATTATATGTAGTTGTTTTCGGTGTTGTGTTTGACTCAGTGTTTATGAACCAGGGTCTACCAGATGATTGGAATTATTCAATTCTCGTAAAGTGGTCTCGTGTGTTATCTGACCCTTCGTTTTTCCTAAAAGGAAAAAGGAAAAAACCCCACTAAAGTAGAAGTCCTAAAAGTGTTTCTCGCAGCTAACAACTTTCTGACGAAACAACCAGAATTTGGTCAATTTGGGCAAAACTTTTGCCCTCCAAACAGTGAGACAGTTTCAACAAAGGGAATTTTCTTTAATAACCAAGCTTCCGATCTGCTTCAAACTAAGAGGCAGAGGTTAGGGAGACAGTAATATTGCCAGTTCAGACCCTTAACAAACATCTGAAAGGGATTACAGATCAAATGGATGAATCCTACAATATAATGCTTATCACTCACTTGCAAACTCCAGGAGGACCACTGTATAAAGTTCCCATTCTCTTTTTTTATGAGAGCACTACACAACATTGAAATAAGCATTTTGATTAACTGTAAATTCACTAAAGTTAAATAGTTTCAATTGTCTTTGTTCTTGCAGAAGAAGCTGAAATGGATTAAGAAGCCAACACAATCTATATGAGCCAATATAGCCTGACCCATCAAACTGAATACATTTTATTAATCACGTAAAAAAGCCCAGTAAATAATATGCTACTATAATTATTTTTACCAATATACATTCAACTTTATTTGAATAGATACATTGCTTGACTGGAGAATAGCAAGACAACATTTTAAAGAATTCTGAGAACAACAGTTTTGTAGCATATATATTGGTTTGAGAAAAATAAATGAGCGGCCATGTATATATATAAAAAAGAATTGAACAGTACAGGAGCCATGGTGACACGGTGGTTAAATGCAGTACTGCAGGCTGACTCTTCCCACAGTCAGGAGTTCGATCTTGACCGGCTCAAGGTTGATTCAGCCTTCCCTCCTTCCGAGATCAGTAAAATGAGGACCTAGATTGTTGGGGGCAAAACGCTGACACTCTAAAGCACTATGAAGCAGTATATAAGTCTAAGTGCTATTGCTATTGCTATCTTCTCCCTCTTTCCTTGATATCTGCTCTAGCATTAGAAAAAAATTATAGCCACTGTTTATAGCATGGCTGATGAGATGGTATTATATATTGCCTCCACAGATGACCATAGAACATTTAAGCTGTCTCAGAAATTTAAAGGATGATACAATAAATTCTTTGCAAAGTCATTCTACTTCTATTTGTAGGTCTTTTTATTTAGTGATTTTCTCCGGTTCTTTCTCTTCTACTCTGTGGCCTCCAGGTACTGCAACACGTTTATTATTACAGGCAGTCCTCAATTAATGGTAATTGAGCCCTTAGGTTTGGTTGAAAGCCATGAGGCCGATTAAGTGAGTCAGCATGTGACCTGATTTGATCTTTTGATGGTTTTATGACAGTCATAAAGTGAGTTACTCTAGTTGTTAAGCAAACCATATGGTCATTAAGCGAATCTATTCTTCCAAATGGGTGTTTTTATTATAAAGTTATTTCAATGTGTATGATTACCTATCTCATCTAAGTGATGAAATAAATCCCATAAAAGCAAGTTAAAACCCAAAATATAAACATATAAAAACAGCCGTACTCTATTTAAAACAAAAAACCATGATCACAGCAGAATCCATCCTTACATCAGATGTAAGGACTTCTCACCAGCATCAGATTTTCTAGGCACACCAACATAACCATGTCTTCAGGGCCTTCCTAAAGGCTGGCGGGGTGTATGAGAACTAGGTCTCACAGATTAAAAAACAGATACCATTGTTATAATATTTTTGTTTTTTTCCTGAGCAAAAGAAAAGTTATAGTTGCTATCCTGAGGAAAGAATGCTGTGGATATTTACTAATTTTTCTGTGGCATCTGCTCATTTTGAAATATTCAGAATAAATGTGGAACAACACTTTCTTTTCAAAGCAGCAGCAGCCCTCTTCAAAACAAATGCAATTATATCTCCTTATATGGCTATATCAAAACATTTTTTCTTAATATATGCTTAAGCAAAACATGCATATTCCAGAGGAGTACATATCTCAAAGCCGACAACTACCATATTCATCATTAAAAGGCATCAGCAACTATCTCCTAAATACTGAATACTATCTCCCAAATTATTGGAAAAGCAGATTAAATAAATAGAAGATAGTTTATGAGATCTGTATGATTTTACCTGTAGTTTTTTGTTAGCCCTGTTCTGTAACTAGAAGTAATCTCCCAGATTCTAAATTCTTGATGGGGTTTACCTAAGCATATCATCTGATCCCTTCGGCATGGAGATATAATATTAGGTGAACCTAAACAATGCCTACAAAAATTGTCAGAATAATTAGGATACTATCACCATCTTCATTTTAATTACTGAATTAACACCATTTCCCCACCCCATTTCTTTTAATACAATGCAGAAGGGCATCTAGTGGCCACTAATATTATAGCAAGTATAGTTAAAATCAGAAGTATTCATAATAATAATGAACCTGAATATTGAATCTATAATTATTTGACCAATGATTGTCATTTATAAATTACATAACATAAAATAACCTGTCATTTATTTCATTTTACTGTTTTCTGTCTGTTTTGTTTATTTGTTTTGCTCCAGAAATAGCTAAAAAAATAATGAATTGCTTAATTAAATTGTTGGAAAATACATTGAAAGGAACCAATGTTTTAAGAAGGGCGAGGGGTCAAAATAAGCCATACAAAATAAACAATCACACTTTACACAGAAGGATGAAATGGAAAATTCCTTTCCTGCACATACACAATTTTCTCAGAAGTTGAACGTGGATTATTCTGATCAGCTTGTCTTCCAAGTTAGAGGAAGTATTCCTTTTTGTTCAAGGGGCTGTTCTACTTCTCTGAACGAGAACCAGGTGAAAATGAATATTTTAACACACACCCTGTTTAGGCATCTATATAAAGCCAAATATATTTCTTAGCAGAACATCGGAAAACACAGAGAGTTTGATATTCAAGTTTATTATTGTTCGTTAGAGTTAAAGTATGTTAATATTTGTTTGTATTATGAATGGATAGCTTAATTTAGACTTGGGATGTTATGTATTTATCCCTGTACTCAGTTCTGGGAAGTCCGGGGGGGGGGGAAGGGGATGAAGGGGTAGAATTATATAAAATTTGGTGTATTTATATGTTATAGAAATATAATGTAAATGTTTGTCTTTAAGAAGAGATGATCGGCTAGTACCCCTAAACTGCATCTGAGGTGGTGGAAAAGAAGGTGATGGGATGTGTAGGATAGTTGGAAAGGAGGAAAGAGGAGAGGTCGTGGTTAAGAGGGGGAGGAAGGGAGAGGGAAGTAGGTAGGAAGGTTGAGGGAGTGAGGGTGGATGCAGGGGGGGGGGACCGCCGATTATTTCTGAATACTTACTGAGTAGGCTTTTTATGTGTTTGTTTTTCTAATGAAATGCACCATATTTGTATTATTTGTTCATATGTTTATTTGAAAAATTAATAAAAATTTGTAAAACGAAGAAGTTGTAAGTTAATGGACCAAAATCATATCCAAATAAAAAAGTATGCCAATGTGGCTTTCTAAATATGCACTAACACGTGCATGCAGAATTGAAAAGGAAATTCCAGTATGCTTTGCAAGAGTTAGAGCTTTGCATGAAACCACATTAAAAACCACCAGGCACAAATGCCTAAGCGACACAGGAAGCACTGTTAGACTAGCACTTCAATTCCTTTAGTACTTTGTCTGGGGATAGTGACCAAATCGAATATTGCACTGAAAAGTGGAACAAGTGCTCAACCGGGGAACTTAATGAAAAAATGTGAAAGGATGAAAATGGATACATTGAGAGCAGGAAATAAGAATGGAATATCTTTTTTTCAGTTTTGCCTGAGAAACTTAGGGCTTTTCCTTGCTTGCCCCTAACCATGGCCCAAACATGCCCCCAGCAACTACTTTTTTTCTTCATGATGTAAATTACTCCCATCCATACTGAGGCAACTTAAAATTCTCCTTAGCTGATCCAGTTTTAAGGTAATATTTGGTCTCTTCTCACAACATAAATCTTCCCTTGGATATGATCCAGCATGCTTCACTGACCAAGTGGCTGATGATACATTCAGGGACTGGGATTTACCCAGATCTTATTGGCCACCCCAGGTTGCTGTGGGCACGCCTCTCCATTCTGATTGCAGGGCACTGTCTGTCATTCTGGATAGGCTTGAGCTGCAGAGAGCCTGGACATCTGGCTTCCACAGAGGTTTCTGCCTGACAAATGCTTGTCTAGTACTTGCCACATTGCTTGTCATGTCTAACACGGGGTCCTTAGAGGTCTTTTCTAAGAGTGTTAATTCTGTGTTGCGTAGAACATTGATTTAAATTAATTGGGAAAGATTGCTGGGTAGGGGCCAACGTATCAGAACTTCTTAGCAGCAATCAGGATTGGAATTACAATAACAAAACAGCAACATGTCTCTGAGCCTGATTAATTAGGAAAAAGATTAACATGACAGTACAAGAATTCTGACTAGTATTTTTCCTTTCAAAGGGAAGCTTATACACAGTATATAATAATAATGATGATGATGATGATAATGATGATGATGATGATGATGATGATGGTGATGTTGTTGTTGGAAGGGACCTTTGAGGTCATCTAGTCCTAATTCAAAGAAGTCACTTTGTTCCACAGTTTCACTGGAGCAGGGTGGGAGTCTGCCACTTTGGACAATGTCAGCCTGCCTGCACCTGGATTGTTGTTTTTGCAGTGGCTATTATCAGCTACTGTATTTCTGTAGAAAAGTTTTATAAATCAAGAACAATGCTAAATTGCTGCATAAGGCCACCAGAAGAATCAGTGTGATTATGTTATCAAAGCCAATGTTGTCTCTCTGATTCTTCACATATAACTGGAAAAAAAAATCCACAATAGCTTGCTTATACAACAGGCCATGAATTTCATTTTTATTTTTTTAAAAAAAAGTATGTTTCAACTGTCTGACAGGTGGCTAAGCTAGCAAGACTTCAACAGCTGCCTGCCAATGGAAAATTATATGTAACAAACAGCTTCTAACCCATGATCTGCAGCTTGCCAGCCTACACAGATTTAATTCTTCACATTCCCCACTACCAGTTAAGCATTGTTAGTTTATTTCTTCCTTCTGTACATATGCACAAAAGTGCACAGACAGATGGATATTCTCCCTTTCTGAGCTCAGTTTACTAGATACACAGAAAAGGACCCTATCTTGTGTGTCTTCAAAGCTCTAGAATTGTGTGTTACTTCAGGCACTCTGCTTAGACTCACTGCCTAGCTCCCCCACCCCACTGCTCCTTAGTTAAGATCCTTTTAACATTTACTTCCAATATTTCAGTAGATCGCCTTCTTACCTTTTAGGCTTTACCTTAGAGAGGCCCCCTGCATTGTTCGAGTCAATAAGCAATTCAAGTTCTGTCTTTGAGCTAAAAGGTATTGAAAGCATAAAAAAGAATCCTGCTGGATCATACCAAAGAATTAAGCAATCCAGCAACCTGTTTCCCTCTGGGTAGTCCACAAGCAGGGTGCTGTGTTTACAGATGGAAAACCAATACTCTGAATGCAGGATATGTTTCCCAATCTAATTACCCAAGGCTGTTAGGTACAGTAACTGAGAAAAAGCCTAATGTACGTTTATATTTAGGGTTGGTTAGGGTTTGGATTTAGAAAAGTACTCTGGAAATGGTTAACTGTAGTGTAACACCAACAGAGAAAATACACACATGTAACTACCGAACAAGAGATTTCATGTCAACCATGAAACAGTCTCACAGAACAAGACACACTAAGACAAGGATGGACAACTTTTCCAGCTAGAGGTCAACTTTATTCAAAAATTAAAATCTAACTTCCCAGATTTCGAGATACGGGGAAATATCTATCACTAATGTATAGCCAGTTTGGTCTAGTGGTTAAGGCACCAGGCTAGAAATCAAGAGACTGTGAATCTAGTCCCACCTTAGGCATGAAAGCCAGCCGGTCAGTCAATTCCTGCCATAATCAATGAATTGATCGATCAATGAACTCAGCTGATTTGAAAAAATGGACCCTGCAACTTGTAGGAAAAAAGCTAGGAAGAAAACAAAAACTATCACCAGGAACTGGACTGAAAATGTTCAGTTTTTATTTTGACAGCAATGAAATGGGAATTAAAATGTACCTACAGTACTTTATACCATGGGAGAAGGAGCAGAAAAACTATCCTGCTTTAACTTGATTTGGCCAACTTCCTCTGACACATTCTGGATTTTGGAGAAGGGATGATATCTTGGGACCATATAATAGTGAAATCAAGTCATTCTCATGTTCCAACAATGTGCATAATTTTGGTGCACTGAGTTGGAATACTGTGTACAGTACTGGTAGCTGCATCTCAACCACCCTCACCAATAAATTGACCAGAGTTACTTAGGTGAGATAGGTGGGAGTAGAAATGTAAAAAATAAATAAATGAAACTGCAACACATGCAGAATAGACTAAGATGAAAGGGCTACAGCGTCTGTTTATGAAGAAGGATGTTAGGATTTTGCATTTTTTAAAATTTGAATCAGGTAATCAGAAATATATGGGTAGCAGACATTTTCAAATTCAAGTATGGAACAAAAATTGCTGACAGATATATGTGTCACTATGTCAAATACTGTCAGATATCCATTATCCACTAAGCTAAATGCAGAGAGATTTTGGACTACTGAAAGGAAATGCTTACTATATAATGTTATATCGCCATATCCCAAGATGATGTCCCCCAAAGGAGTTGGGATCACATATCACAAAATTCATAGCCAGCATTCCTCCATGACTGAAAGTGATAGTCTAAACATAGCTTAGAGAGAGCCAAACTGAGATAGATTGAGAAGCTGCCATATGAGGGGTAATGCTAGACATATTGAGTAATGTCAGGCAATCTGGATTTTTAAAAAAAAACTTCTGTTCACTTCCATTGCTTGATACGTTCACTTTCTGTCTGACTTTCTGATCAACTGAGCTATAATATATGTTGTAAAAATTCATATAACCACCAGAGGCCAGAAAACAGCTGAATTCTTTTTACTGGTGTGCTGCCACCTAGTGGTTGTTGGATTGTGTAGTTCAGACAGGGCAGCCCTATTATATTACTCATTCTGCTTTAATCTGCCCTTCCAGCATCTTGTGAAATGAGATTTAGAGGCAGTAAAAGACAGTCTGCATAGATTTGAGACTGAATGTATAGGCTGAGAAAGAAGTGGGTAATTTATTCACTTAATGACCTATGAAATAGTTTCTGCAACTGGGAGGGCTAGGACCCTAGTTGTTGAGTGAAGCAGTTACCCAAGCATCTCACGACCAAGATTCTGGTCCCAATTGTGGTTATTAAGCAAGGACTACTTGCATTAGATACAATTACATTTTCAAAGCACCCACAAGGTGAATCATATAATTGACCTTGGTTGATTTTGAAAATGCTAAACAGGGCTGAAACTAATTAGTACTTGGATGGAGAACTTCAGAAAATGTCAGAGCAGTAATTGTGCTGGGAAGATGAAAAAGCTTCTTGGAAAGCAACAGCAAATCATTTCTGTATTGTTCCAAGAAAACAGCGTCAACTTCTCCATCAAATCGTAAAAAAACTGAGCATACCTTTTTATTGGGAAGGTTTAATAGAAAAAAAATCAAACACACAGACACATACACGTGAGCATTACATACATAAAGTTTACGTGAATGAAACATATGGAAAAACAAATGGAATTTTCTTTAAGAACCATTTGTTAAAAATGAAATGGAATAAGACTTCGAAACCTATGAGTAGTTGACTGGATGCAATGCAGTGCTTGAAATCCTGGAATGCATTAATTCTGAAGTTTCCTTATTGGAGAAGGGAGTATTCTATATGTTGAGATGAAAGAAGAGATATAAATATAACAGATAAACTCAGTGAAACCAGCAAGAAGACTGAAAGAATGTCATTTTGAAGCAATTCAAAGGAAGGAGCAGCAGAGGGAGTTGGATGCACACACCTACATTGTTTCCATGGTTTATAATAGTACTATGGAGAGGAAGATACACAACTGCCTATTCAGAGGACCTCAGTGATGTTCAGGATTTTCCCCCCACCCTCCCTTCTGAGGTGGGGAGTTCTCTAGCCCATTTTCATTTCCTCATACAGTAACAGACCAAAATGAACTTCTTCCAGATGAATTTTCCAACACCACAACCCAGATTGTATCAATGTTTTGGCAGGTGCTGCAGAATGCTGTTTCTGATATTACCCAGTCATTCTGAAAGTCATCAGGAAATTTATATTGTGAAGATAAGGAAAAATCTTCATAGAGACTTGACTTCTTTTCCTAGTAGTTTTTGCTCAGAGTAAGTCAGATGAAAATTTTGGACCTAGCTTCTAGAATGCTTTGACTGATAGTTGACTTTGATTTATTATCATTAGTGGTTAACGTACTATGACAGGATTTCCCGACTTGGTGACCGTAACTTTAATAACAAAAATAATATAGGAATATATTGCAACAACAGCCTTTAAGCATTGTCTTCATTTAAAAAATAAATCCATTTTAACAGTTCAAAGAATCAAAAAGCACACTATATTAACTATGTAATTTGGAGCTGATACTGAAAAAAAATCTTATTGATTTGAAGAAGCAGGTAAGATCCTGATTCATATTATTACACATTGGGGATCTGGAACGAGCTGCCCCCAGAGATCCGGTTGATTCCGGATCTCCCCTCCTTCCGCCGCGCCCTCAAGACATGGTTCAAAGTCGTCCGTCCTGACCGGATCCCTGTAAAATTTAACCAAAGATTAATTAAAATTTTATACTTATCCGGATAACTTATATAGAAAATTAACTAAAATTTAAAACATCTAAACATAGCTAAGTTTTGTTTTTAATTGGCTGTAAGCCGCCCTGAGTCCACTAGGAGAAGGGCGGGATATAAATGCAATAAACTTGAAACTTGAAACTTGAAACATGGCTGAAAATTTATCTTCAATTTTAGCCCAAACATACATGAGCTTTTAAGAAAGAAAAAGCTCTCTACTGATCCCCAGATCTGCTTTCTCCAATTAAATTAACAGATACAAATGGATGTAAACCATTAACTTGTGTTTTGGATTAAAGCCTGTTTGTTCATCCACGGACCCATCCTCCATGGTTCATCCTTAAACTGTATCTTAAACTTAAATCACAACAATTAGAGTTGTTATGATTCTAAAACTTGATTTTGAACAAGGTATCAGCGAGCCTGTTCACTTGGGGTCGATTTCTGACACCTTCTGGGCTCACTTGGCTTGAGGTTCTGACTCTCTGACCTTCTTCAGATTCACTGAATCAGCCCCATAACTACATCAACAGCCCCTCTGATTTACAGAAACTAATATTTCCTAAGTGGTCTCAGCCTTTTTTTTTTTAAACCATGTAGCTGCATCCACTTTATCCCAAACTTCTTCCTCAGAGAAAGAGAGTTTCATTCAAGTGAATACAAGTAGAGCCTTACTTTTTGATCTCCTGGCTGAAAGGAGGTGAGGGCAGGAGGAGGGCGGTGTGTGCGTGTGTGTGTGTGTGTGTGACAGACAAATGAAGAAAGATCAGGAGGAAGACGGTGGTGAAACAGACAACATGGAAAATTGTAAATTTTGGATCAATACAATCTTCTACAAAGCCTCAAGTACATGTTTCAGCAAATTGTATAATAGTATTAACAACTCTCCAAAACTTGATCAGCAAGCCCCATAAAATGTAGAATAGATTATATTATGCACACTCACAGGTATGCATGTAGGACAGTCTAGATTATACCTTTTGATTTCTTAATGTTTTGATTTCAAAATTTGCAACACCTACAGTATATACACTGTACAACTTCACATTGTGGAGGCAAAACACCACAGAACTCACCAAGTACAGCTCTGACTGTGTTCTGCAAAGCTTAAATAGCGATTAGGCATTTCAACAGTGATTGCAACACATCATCTTCCTAGCTTTGCTGTAACGCCTGAGAATAAATGTGATTTTACTTGATAATGCACACATGAAATGGGATTTGTATATGAAAAGAAATATTTGGTATTTGTGCTCCTTTGAACATCTGCTTCAGCTACAGAGGAGGCTGATTGTAAAGGAGAAACATTCGAGACTAGAGATTATATGCAAAAGCAAATATGCATCCCAGAAAACACTGTTAATTAGTGCTTCTGATTGACCTTCAAGTTGGGCAGAGAAATGCAGAGGAAAATGTTAAGAGATAAAAGAGGAAAGAAAAATGCTACAGCTTTTGCATGTTATCATGACCTGAGTAGCAACCGCATTCATTACAAATTCGAAAGCTATAAATGTCATAATTGCAAACAATACTCTTCCTCTCCACATCAAAACTGCCATTTCTCAATTATTGCACTGGAGGCATTTCTAGCCTAAAGCCCAACAGCCAAGCTCCTTTTCCTGTCCACCACTGTCTGAGATAGCATCAGTTCTTCCTGCTACATTTTCAGCTTTTAGACTAAAGACCCCTTTTTCCAATTTATATACACCATGAGATCATAAAAAAGCTGTATCTATGAGTGAGTACATCCACTCTGTGTATTCAAGATTAGTCTCACATTTGCTCAAAGGTACTTAGCATATGCTTATCATACTTGAAATCTCACAGCCAATGAGACAAATGATTGTAGCCTAGCTGAAGTCCTCAGGCTACCTGAGATCAGAGTTGTAAAAATTTTGGAAATGTCTAGTCCAACAGACACACACATAGACACAAACTAATAGATTTCCAATCAGTTTACATTCATCCAGGAAAGGATAGCTAGTGTTGACCACACAGCGTGATTGTAACATATAATTCACGCCAGTTAAGAGCAATCTTTGTCCCACCTTTAATACTAAAATAACCTGATGTAGTATGTACTGCAACTATAAATACTAAAACATATTGGCCAATTCGAATACTACCTACCATACTCCTTTTTCATTTATAAAACTATACATTGGAGGATTTACTTGATCATATTATAACAGCTGAATATATGAGCACAGTGTAACAAGTATGTGAAAGAAAAATTAGTAAGGATCCATCACAGAACCAAGTATAGTGTAGTTGTTACAATAGTGAAGGCACCAGAATAGAAATGAGAGACAGTGAGTTCTAGTCCCACCTTAGGTACGAAGTCAGCTGGGTAACCTTGGACCAATCCCTCTCTCTCAGCTCTAGGAAAAAGACAATGGCAAACCACTACCAAAATCTTGCCAAGAAAACCACAGGATTGCCCACATAATCACCAGGAACTAACCTTGACTCGAAGGCACATACATACACACACCCAAAGTAAAGTTCCATAGTTGAGGAAGACAGAAAGTAATGCAAAAAAGGACGTTCTGCATCCTATGTAGTGTAGTGTGAACTCAGCCATTTTTGTATTACTGCCTTGAAGTGCTAATACAGGTAGTCCTCAACTTACAACAGTTTGCTTAGTGACCATTTGAAGTTACAACGGCACTGAAAAAAGTGATTTATGACCGTGTTTCACACATAGGACTATTGCAGCATCCCTGTGTTCACATGATCAAAATTCAGACACTTGGCAACTGATTCATGTTAATGACAGTAACAGTGTCCCTGGGTTATGTGATCACGTTTTGCAGCCCTCGGACAAGCAAAGTCAGTGAGGATGCCAGATTCACTTAACAACCTTGTTACTAACTTAACAACTGCAGTGATTCACTTAACAAGTGCAGTAAAAAAAGGTTGTAAAATTCACTTGAAACGGCATTGTTTAGCAACGGAAATGTTGGACTCAATTGTGGTCATTAGTTTAGAACTGCCTGTACTCGGTCTCAATAAATGTTTTAGACCATACGGGCATGCCTATGTAGCAACTATCTTTAACACTTTAAAGCAGCCACATCTTTCCCCAGGTTCATGTAACAGCTGCTGTAGAATTCCGGGAACGGATGTGGCTGCTTTAAGATGTTGCAGAGTAAGTAGATATGTTTGCATCCTTGTGTGCCCTGAGCCACTTTCTGGAGATTGAACCTGAAGTGCAGCCTGTTTTCCTAAGCTTCACAGAATTGTCTCACACTGGAATGGGATAACTTGGCGCACCCAACTCACTATGGCCAACTTGCCACGGCCATCTCGCCACAGGACAACTCACCACGGGACAATTGAACAATTCGATTTAATTTTTAAAATAAATTTAAAAAATATTTTAATTTTTGTCATTCACATTTCATTCTCCCACGGAGAGGGCCCGCAACCTGGGCGTCCTCCTGGATGCTCAGCTGTCTTTAGACGATCATGTGATGGGCGTGGCCAGGGGGGCTTTTCATCAGGCTCGCCTGATATGCCAGTTGCACCCCTTTCTGGATCAGGACGCCCTACGCACGGTCACTCAAGCCCTCATTGTTTCCCGCCTGGACTATTGCAATGCTCTCTACATGGGGCTCCCCTTGAGGTGCACCTGGAGGCTCCAGCTAGTTCAGAATGCAGCCGCGCGGGGGATTTTGGGGGCCTCTAGATACTCCCATGTAACACCTCTCCTGCGTGAGCTGCACTGGCTGCCGGTGGCCTTCCGGGTGCGCTTCAAGGTGTTAGTAACAACTTTTAAAGCGCTCCATGGCAATGGACCTAGGTATTTGCAAGACCGCCTCCTACCAAATATCTCCCTTCGACCAGTCCGCTCCCGCAGAGAGGGCCTCCTTAGGGCGCCGTCGGCCAGTCAATGCTGGCTGGCGACCCCCAGGGGGAGAGCCTTCTCTGTGGCAGCTCCTGCCCTCTGGAATGACCTATCCCCCTGACCTACGTACAACTACGGACCTATGCCTCTTCCGCCGAGCCTTGAAAACCCATCTATTCCATGAGGCCGGCCTGGCGTAGTTTTGATTGGGCTTTGCTAGGGGTTTTATATGGGGTATTTTAGAGCAGGCTTTTTATTCAATATTTATTGTGATTTTTATTATTGCCTGTTCACCGCCCTGAGTCCCGTAAGGGAGATAGGGCGGTATATAAATTTAAATAATAAATAAATAAATTCTGTCCCTCCTTTTGCATTCTTTTTTTTTAATGATTCTATTCCACCGTTTCTTTGATGTTAGTGGTAACTCTTGTCCTACGACGAGTTGGCTGAGGTGAGTTGGCCGTGGCGAATTGTCATAGACCCATTTCACACATACAGTCCTTTAGCAGCCAAACTGATAAACAAGAAAGTTATGAAAAACTAGCAATAGAGGAACATATAATTTTCAGTCCTACAAATATCCTTTGAAGTATTGTTGTAGCAGCTGGCCTTTTGATGTCTGTGATAATTCACAAGCAATTATTTACAAGCTGCCACACCTGGAATGGAACAGCCTTCCTAAATTTAGAAAACTATTTTTTACAGGCAGCTGCAGAAGGTATCCACTGAGCCTCCCTGACCTCTATTCAGGGTCCACTGCAAGACGCCAGAGAATTCAAGTTCACACATTTACATGCCATTCTGAAATTATTCCTGGGAAGCCAGTTAGTCATTGACTTAAGAGGACAGTTAAGCCAACTATTAACACACTTGAATATCTACCTCATGTAATCCGAGGGAAGGAAGAAGATTGGTTGGTGCACTTTTAATCTCAGACTTGATAACATTTTGCAGCCCTAGAGGTGGGCAACTCATATCTATTACACTCAGATATCAGTTTTGCCACCAGTGAATTTTGAGCCAAGAAATCTCAGCACAAGCCAACCAAATAGTTTTCTAATTTTGGAAGAGAGTACGATATGTGTACTAGATAAATTTCTATACGCTGGCAGAAATTAAAGAATTAAAAAGTAACGATAGGAATGTGGTACGTTCAAATTTTAAAATGAGCTCGAAGAATTAGCACAAAACACAATGTATTATAAGGCAGTGCCTGTAACCTTTCTGATCTTTGCAACTCAAAAAGAGATCACAATGTTTGTGGAAATGGAACATGCATCATGCCAAATGAACACATTATCAGAATTGTGCCAAAATGCATGACTATCAGGAATATCTCTTCTTAAAACACAGGAGAAATACTTGTAAAAATGAATGCAAGTTCAGTTTTCTTTTTAAATGTACGCAGTTCTGGAAGCATGTTGAAATTATAGTGATACCTCGGTGCTCGACTGCTTCAAAACTTGTCGAATCCGGTATGTAACGCATTTTGATGTGAAAATGTTGTCCCGGTACTCATCGTTTGTTTGGTATTTGATGTACTGCAAAAGGAAGTGGGGGACAGCCGCTGAGGGTGGACAGAAAATCGGCAATGCTGGGAAGGTCACTGACATAGGAAAAGGGACAGACAGGAAGTCTTTCACAGACAAAACAAAGCATCATGGGATAAGTCACATCGTTTGTTTGGTACTTGACCTTTTTAGTACTTGTCACACCTCCTGGAACCAATTAAGGACAAGTACTCAGGTACTACTATATAAGCATAAAATAAGAAACTTGGTATTTCCACTAGCTTTTGTTAGAATATTACTGTTAGCAATGATCTAATTATGCCATATGGCTACAAAGGGAATCTATAGTTTAATTTTATTAAGTAGACATAGAATACTAGGAATAGTTAGACAGGAAGAAAGGATATATGTACAGTAAAAGAATGGAACTGCAAAACCAAAGTCACCCTAGCTTTTACTTATTGTTCTTTTTAATCTGAAACTTGGACATGGCTTGGACTGATAGCTTCATGCTTGATTGAACTGGATTTGGTAAAAAATAAAATAAAAAGTAGAAATAAATATATCAGCCTGTTTCCAGGCTATTATTACTATATATCACAAGTCTTTCATCCTTGCTTACTGTTTTTTTAAATTAATCTCCAGATTAATTTGCATAAGAATGTACAGATATTCATTTTTAAAAAAATATTTCTGTAATATATATGCCACTGAATTCCAAGAAGATTCTGAGCACCTGACCAATAACGTAAAAATAAAATATCAGAAGAAAACCTAAGCTGAAAAACCATTATCAACCAGTCTTCCTATTAGAAACATTTTTTGCATAACAGCTTTCTTTTACATCCTGCCACCTATGCATTTGCAGCAAAAAAAGGGAAAAAGTTTCAATAAAAGCTGTCTTCTTTTTTGTATGAACTACCTATTTATCACTTTAGCGTTCACATCTTATTTATTTCTGTTTACTTTAGCTCTTTATAGCATAGCACATGTTTTGAATGCAAGTTCACAACTGTAGGCTGTTTTTTTTTAAGAAGAAAGAAATTTGAATGAAAGCTACAAGCAATTTAAAAAGGTAGGTTAAGTCCCTATTTTTAAAGCTATACCCTTGAATCTTGAATCAAATTTTATGACACAAAGAGGTCAGCATATTTGCATCTTGATTTTTATTTGAGATGCCAGCTGAATGCTGAATATTATGGAGGAGTAAGAATAATAGTTGGGCTTGATAATCAATGACAACAGATACAGTCTAGCATGCTTCTCTGACGTGTCAAGGAGTTAACATAATGAACTAGAACCAGGAAGACTAGATTCCAGACCACAGCTATAGAAGTTCATTAGATCACTCTTACCTGCTCCGAGGAAAAATAAAGGAGGGAGTAATATGTATGCTGTGATCAGATTTTGGAGGGAAGGTGGGATATACGCCGGATGAATGACTTACTTTTGTTCTGAGCATGGCATTCAAAAGTCCTGAAGCATTACACACAGTTCTACCACCAAGACTGCTATGTGCATTTGATCTGCCCCTCAATCTGTTCAATGCAAGGTCAGACTTAGGATTCAATGGCTGTTTGGTTAAACATGCACAAATTCTGCTTCCTACAATTTCCCCAGCAGTACTGGGTAACTAATTTCCCAGTGTTTTCTTTCTTGCTGAAATTAATCTAATATTTCAGAGTGTCCCAAGCTATCTGTAAAGATTTGTCCTCATGAACTTTTTGCAGAACAAGCCAATTCTATTGGACTTACTAAATTCAGCAGCAATATGAATTTGTTAATGTAGGAGAACAATAAATAAACAAATGGAAACAATGATATCACAGAGACTGTGTGGATTTCCCCTTCCTGGGCATGAATGAGGGTGATTGTTTGTGCTCCCTAGACTCCCCTCTCCCCACGGTTGTTATTTTTGCACTATGCACGTTCTGGGAAAACGATTCTCTACTTTGCCTGAGCAAAGCACCACATAAGGACTCTTCATTCATTTGCACAAATGGTGGGTTCTGTGCAGGCTCTGTGTTTTCTTTATGCATTACATTTTCTGCAGGAGTCTGTGTTCAGCAATAACCCCACGGTCCTGTTGTACAGTTATGGACACCCTGCGTTATGCATCTCTGTAGGGCTCCATTGTGTTCAGTGTAGCCATATTCTAGTCAATGAGGCACTTGATCTTGTTTTCCACCAGCGTCATCCACAACTAGGCAAGTGGTAAATACTATTTGTACTTAGTTACTCAAATGCATAAGATAACTGCACTTTTTTTGACACACGTTTAAAGGTCTACAACAACATATTACATTGAAAAGGGGGAATATACAGTAGATAAAAGGGGGACTACATAATTAGTGGCTCACTAAGCTAAATGTACAGTATGGTGATAAACGAGAGCTAAATATTCTCCTAATTTTCCCAGTTGCCAGGATTTGTTATCTATCTGGAAAGCTGCAACATATGAACATTGGGCTACACATGGTTTGGTCAACAGTGGCTATACTGTACATATGAGGGGTTCTCAAAACTGCAGGTTTTCTTGGACCCAATGATGCAAAAATTGAATAGCACCTTCCACGTTGAGCCGCTTTTCGAAAATAAGCTCAAGAGCTGGCATCAACGTTGAGTCCAGGTAAGCTGCTGAGGTCTTATAATTGAGTTTAAGCACAGTCTTGGTGAACAAAGGGGTTGCCTTTGTTTTGCCCAGTTCAAAAATCAGCTTCAGCCAGAGAAACAGTTACTAAGCAGCATTGATGAAGATTCCTATTCAGTATTACATAGTTTAAGAAGTCAAAGAGAGCAAAAGCTGTCAAAGTTTTAAAAGAGCTGATCAGGTTTTGTCAGATAATCAGTTATGAAATATTCAAAATCAATAAATGGAAGATTCTTTGGAGTTCTATCTGTAATTCACCATGTCCTAAAGAGATTTCACTCTAGGGCAGTGATGGCGAACCTTTTAGAGACCGAGTGCCCAAAAACCGCCCATCACCCCCGCTCCGCCTCTCGCCCTGCCTGCTCTGCCCCGCCCACCCACCCACAGGGCCACGCACCGCCTTCATGGCCCATCACAGATTGCCCAGGCGGTCCTGCAGCACCATGGCAGCCATGTCCTCCGTTCACACCCCACAACATCATCTGCACATCATCTGGGGTGTGAGGGCGGAGTCTTGTCCCTGCTGCCCGGCTATGTCCTTGGCTGCACTGCTCCGTCGGGCCGGGTCCAGGGGCGACTCTGCTCCAGGGGGGCTGCTGGTGAGGAGGGGCCACGGGGGGAGGCGGGGCTGGGATGACAGCGGACATGCCCACAGAGAGGGCTCCAAGTGTCGCCTCTGGCATACGTGCCATAGGTTCGCCACCACTGCTCTAGGGCTTGTCTTCTTCAAGCGAATTAGCATTTTTTGTTAAGATCAGATGTCAACCACAAAATTAAATATTGCAAAACATGTATTTAAGTAGCAAATAATGCCTTAACCTGCATGACTTAGAAACCAGGTTATCTGTAAAAGAGGAATGGGGAGAAGGGGAGAGATGGGGGCAAGGGAAGGGAAGAGTTTATTCCTTACTGTTTGCCTCAAATAAGTAGGAAACTCAATTAGTATCTGCAGAACACAAATCTACTGTTGTGATAAATTAATTAAATGGAAATTAAAATAATGTACAGTAAGTTTGCGCTTGCAATAATTCCAACTCTATTAGAAGTCAGAGGTGATTAACACAATTGTTGCAACTTAATCAGAGTAAATTTTGATCAGTTAAAAATATCCCAAACGCTTTATATTTGTTCTTTATTGTAAGCATTACAATAGCAGTTATGACTTATAAACTTCCTGGATGTCAGTAGAAGCTTAAAAATCCTGTTAAATCAATTAGATTTTTAATACATATATATTTAATAAAGCTCTTGACTCTGGCAATTCATACAGTTGCAATGGAATGACTCTCCATGTCTAACTAATTCTAAAGTGTTTTGGACATAGTTCGTATATCCTCAAATCAGTAATTTTGTAGTGTCTGGACATATGAACAGATTTAGTTGTAATTCTCCTCCAATATGAAAAATTTTGTAATATTAACGATATAAACATATGTGAAGTATCTGGGCTGTGTTAAATCCCCCACATTCAAACAATTATATTATAGGTAGTCCTCATTTAGCAACTACTTGTTCAGCGACTGTTTGAAGTTATAGTGGCACTGAACAAGGAGACTTTGTCCAGAAAATACTTGATGTTATGGCTGTCGCAGTGTTCCTGCAGTCACATAATTGCAATTCAAGGCACTTGGCAACTGGCCCACAATTATGACAATCAAAAAAGTCTCGCAGTCACGTGATCCCCATTTTCAACCTTTACTGACTTCATTACACTTTCTCCAACAGAAGCAGCTTGGTTTTTAACATTGGAATCTATTGCATTGTGCATTGCAAGGAACAACACAGAACAAGATAGCTTAGTTCAAACCTGCTTTCCATTTGTGATTGGCCATTGGGAGGAAGGCATGAAGTTGTCATATAGATATTTTATTGTACTGTATCTCCAAAAGCTTCAACACTTCTGACATATCTTATCAAAACCATGGGTACACAATGGTTGTATAGCTGTCATTTCAGCTGGAGAAATATTTAATTTGGTTTTTTATATTGTATTCAAATAATATTAGCTAACGTGTACTTTGTGGACAAATATATGGATTGGAATACAACTCCTCTTTGATTTGTATATTTTCCCCAATTCTGTAATGTAGTTCTCACATTAAGAATTATACTGCAAATTATTTTTATTGGGGAATATTTGAACTGAACACAGAAATGTGGGATGTGAAAAACAAATAAATGAAACTCACATTTGTTTTTCATCATATGAACACTTTAAAAGCTGAATGAACCTTAAGCTTTTGAACAGATAATTCTTATCCATGAATTAGAAATAAGCTCTGGTGTTAAACCAGGTACAGAGAGCTACTGCCAATTTAGTTACTAAGTAAACATATCTGCCACATTTTGTAATACTACCAAGAGTGTATTTTAAAATTCCTATGTGTCACTAACACTTAATGTTTTGTAGCTGTATACAACTCCCCATCATCACTTCAAAGCATAGCAATTCATACTTATGTACTTAAAATATAAGCCTTTCCAATGTTGTGCATTCAAATAAAATGGAATTTGAGGAATTTCCATATTGTAAGAACCTGCAGATTGGACAGCAATCCCAAGAAATATACTGACATTACAGCAAACACTCCATCGAAAACTAAAGTGCCTAAGGAAAGTTCAGTGTATACCATAGCTTTCCTGAATCATCTTACTCTGTACTGTGTAAAAAAAGCATACATCCATCATACTAGATAGAACTAGGTAGGAGGCTTAAATCCAGTGCATATATTAGAATTTGCAGGTCAAAATATTGGCCACTGATCTCTATTTCTATTTTAAGTTGAGATCTGATGTACATTCTATGAATATCAGATAACTGCCTAAATCAAGCCTGGAAAACCCTGCTGAGTTTCTTAAGAGTTTTTGGAATTCATTTAGTGGCTGCATCATCACATAACAATGCTGTTTTGGTTTTTTTTAACATCAAAATGCAATTTAGAGCTGTCAACCCCCACATTCACTCAAAATCAAGACTCATTCATATGATTATTAAGTAATTTCTTTCAAATCCAGATGCACCAAAACAATTGTACTATAATAAAACTCCACTTTTCTATCATATTGCATTGAAGAAAAAGTTTTCGTAGAAACAATTCATTTAAAAAAAACAGTTTTTATTAATGCTTTTAATAGTGTAAAGGCAGTATATTTTAAGTTGAAAGTAAGGCTAAAGAAAAGTAGTAAGTAAAGAAGAGCTAAAAGGACAAAAATGTCACAAAGAACTTTCTCCTGATTGTCTTAACATCTATATAAATAAAAATGTAAATGTTCGTTTGTTCATAATCTTAAATCTCCGAAAGTTCTTCACCGATTGCTTTGAAATTTTGACACAACGTTGCATTCGAATACGCGTGTTTTTATATACCTACTATTATATAGATGTCACACCTGTGACAGGTAAAACATGCTTTTTTTGAAAAACAGCGCCATCTGTTGGACGTAAATTTAACCAGACTGAGCCACAGCAACGCGTGGCCGGGTACAGCTAGTTGGTTATAAATATGTTTATATTTTATCCTCTCTACGGTTCATCATATTTTTCTTCCTTCCATAATCTGTCCTTCCTAATAATCAAATCTGAAAATCACAAGTTTATTCCTTTCTTTTTCCAGCAAAAAATCCCAAAAGAAGAAATAATTCAATTCTTCAGCCATAACTTAGTGCATTGATAAATACAGTCATCATGTATCTAGCAACTGATTATAGGAATCAAGTACTGTATACATTGATCCTTGAGGAATGAAAATACTAGTCTGCCTTCTTACTATATTTAGAGATCATACCGTCCAGCCAATCTTTCCCCAGACATGGGAGTTAACAACTTGGTTTAAAAAAAATATGCCAAGATTCTCTGAATGATGAATTTAGTCTTCCTTATTCAATTCTTGTCCCACACAATAAAAATGTCAGCATTCATAAAACACATAGGCTTTGAGCATATGTTGCATTATTTGTTTATGTAAGTTCTTTGTTCCTAGTAGGACTTTATCAAGTATCAGTACTGAACCAACTTTATTATTTATATGCCCCAAATATTATAGAAATGTAAATGCTTGGTGTTTCAAAGGGCTCTCCCTCTAGACTTAACAGCTTCATAGGGAAAGTCTTCTTTTGATAATATACATTATTTCATTTCCAGAGGATCATCCTGGATGCTTGCTTCATGCCCTAACTCTATACTCTCGTTCAGTCCCATTATCTGTATATTTTAGTATGCCTCCAATAATATCTTGATTAAAAAACCAAAACTCTAGTTTCATTAACTGAACTTTTCTTGTCCGGTTCATGTTCTACAGTCTTTCAGAGGAATTTCACTCATATTTTCAAACTTAACTCTTCTAATAATACTGCTATTTGCTTTTCTTGCCAAGTCTGGAATATTTTCCATTCGCTCTATGGCATTATTCCAGGGGAATTATGTGTGGAAAGAATAGCCAGCATTGGCGCTGGCATTTCTTCCCTACAGTGTCTCTGGAACAATCCTGTGTTGTGTTATAGCACATCTTAAGAAGGTATTCTAGGGAAAAACAAGATGGGAGCTCCAGTATATCCCTCCCAAGACCTGCTGTACTACCTCATCATGGCGGGGTGGAGGTATTCATGGGAATAATGAGCAAAGAACATACTCCAAGTAGTGTTATCCAAGACATGAGGGTCATTCTAGCTGTCCAGTTAAAATAATTAGGCAGCAATATTGGGAGATTCTGGAGGCAGATGATCACTTCAGTAATAATGCCAAAAGCATCAATTAATACGGTGCAGGAGATGTCTATGGAGATTCTCAGCCATCCTATTTCCTTAGCTCCTTATGACCATAACTTTGTATCTTATGATTTATGTTGCTTTTATTAGTATCCTATTCTGATTTATGTTGATTGCCTATTTAGTATCCTATGACTATCACTGAATATTGTTTTTTATGATTTGTGATGATTGTATTTTATGATTATGATTTATCACTTGTTGCTTGTATGTACACTGAGAGCTTATGCACCAAAGACAAATTATTTTTGTGTCCAATCACACTTGACCAATAAAGAATTCTATTCTATCCAGGTCATGGTTGTCTCACAGATTATTTTTCCAAAGAAACTGGACTTTCTTTTTTTTCCTTTGAAAACGTTTCGCTTCTTGTCCAAGAAGATTCTTCAGGTCTAATTGAAGTTAGAAAAGAAAAGAAAAAACAAGTTCAGTTCCTTTTTGGAAAACACACCTTTGGGACTGTGCAGGAGAAGGTAACAGTAAAACATTCCTGTACATTTTCCAAGAAAATCACATGGAAAGAAAATATAAAATTATTGATAATATATTGCTGAATGACGGGACCCTCAAGTTGGATCACATTCTACATGCTATTGATGAAGAGCTGAGGATCTTTTATAGTAGTAATGATAGTTATGATGTGCCTAGACTAAAGCTTTGGGGCATCTAGTTGCTGACGTTGACATACAGGAAAAGAAAATCAGAAGCTGCAAAGACAGAATTACAGTAGGAATATGAAACATAAGAAGCATGACCACGGTTTATTCCGGTTTGGTGTCATGATGAGACGGGCGAAAGAAATTGGGGCTCTGGTTTCCTAGCCTGATTTCGCTCCGTCTGGAGACCCCAAGGGGTCGGAAAGTTGCCCTGGAGAGGTGACGAAGAGGAAGGGAAGCCTTGGAAGTTTGGAGCCGATGGCGATCAGCCCAAACAAATCGAGGAACCTCTTCAAACAGACGGAAGAAAGGCTGCCTGTAAATGCACAGGCCCAAGTCATAGACAACCGGGAAAAAAGTGAAGAGTTGCGGCATGCCGCCGAACAGCTGATTGTTAGCAATGTGCTGAGATCCCTGTGGACTTAGAAATAAAAATCGCCTAATTGGATAAATTTCCAAAGCAAAGACTCCAGGAAGACTTGGGAAGAAGGGCGTCAAAAGCGGCAAAAAAATTTAAATGGGGCAATGAAATTAAGGAATACAAAAGAATATATAAAAATGAAACTGGGACTGATTTAAAGAAAATTTGGCTAACCTTTATGACGTGGAATTTTTTTAAATGTATTTTCTGTGAGAAAGCTTTTTAAAAAGAACTTTTTAAAACTGGATATAGACAATACAGTAAATAAGGACATCTAGTGGTGAGAGGAGATACTACAATAACACCAAAAGAATTGGAGAAGTTGTTGATCTTGAATTAACACCTGCTGTAAACAAAAAGAACTATATGTGACTCTATGCTAGAAAAGACCTTCTACAATCATATCTTTTGATCCTGGATATAACCATAATAGAAACTATTTGGAAATAGAGGGCTTTTTACATCTTTAAACTAATTGGAACATTTGGATTAGCCTAAAGCAGCTGGCTTGTTTCACAGTTGGATTATAGCCTAAGGCAGTTGGCTTTTTTTTTCTTTTTCCTTTTCTCTTTGTGGATTTACAAAACTTGCTCAATTGAAAAATGAGTGCACCAAATCCCCCAAAAATCACGAAAAAACCCTCTTCTGCACCCTCTTCTGAAACATCTAGCCCAGCAAGTCAGGGATCTATGGAAACAATGTTACAATGAGAAAAAACAAATAATTTTCAAAAAGAGATGCAAGCCATGCTACAACTAATTCAAGAAACAATGCAGGAAAATCATGAAGAGACAAAAAACAATTTAGATAAGCTAAATGAGCAAATGTTTGATATAAAGACACAGATTGATGCCCATCAACAAATGATTGCCAAAAATGAACAAAGAATTCAGAATATAGAAGATAAATCAGAAGAAAAGGATAAAACATGGAGGCATTAATGGAAGAAAATGAAAGGCTAGAACAAGGAAATCAAAGCTTAGAAAGAGCAGTTGCAGCCTTGGAAATGGAGAAAGTTGTACACTATTTAAGATTCCAGAATATACCTGAAGATAAGGAGGAAGATATAGCAGAAGTGATTATCAATCTATTGGCGGAGGCTCTAAAAACAGATAGAGCAAAGATATAAATGGAAATTGATGAAATATTTCAAATTAATTCAAGATATGTGAGGAAATACAAATTGCCTAGAGAAGTTCATGTAAGATTTGTAAAGGAAACAACAAGAGATGAGATACTGAGAAGAGTTAGGAATGACCCATTACAATACAAAAACAAAGAAATTGTGGTGTTGAAGCAGATTCCTAAGAGAACAAGGGACACTTAAAAACAATATTACTTTTTGACTACAAAGTTAATTGGAAAAGGTGTAAACTTTAGATGATTACTGCCAGAAGGGATCCTATCTATCTGTCTGTCTGTCTGTCTGTCTATCATTTATCTAACCCTTATGTGTCGTTCACTCTTGGCCAATAAAGAATCCTAATCCTAATCCTAATCCATCCATCCATTCACCCACCTACCTACCTACCTACCAGATTTGCAAGATGATGATTTGCTTTAGTGGTGGGATAAAAATCTAATTAATAATAATACTTGAAATCCTGATATGACTTTAAAAAGCCATTTTTCAATTTTTCTTTTATCTGCCTTTTTTCTTCTACAGGTTCATTTACTTAATATTTGTGAAGAGTTTGTTTTAACTAGAAATAAAACAATATATATTTAGTTCATAAAGAGTGGCAGAACTTGGTTGATCTCAACTAAGGTTAGGAAGGTTTGTATTTGATTAATATTTGAATTAATAAATTAGTATTTGAAGTCTATAATGCCTAGAAAAATAGAAATATAGAGAAGCAGCAAGATGGATGGTGTCAATTAAGTGGCAATGGGGCATCATCGAGAACCTGAAAGACCTGGTTGGAAAAAGCTTATTATAGACAAAATCTATTTATATGGTTTCTCAGAGTAGACATCAACCTTATGGCACATAATCAAACAATCAATTTATATTTGGATCAGGGGCCATTAAAAAAATCCCAAAGCTCCAAACTACACTGATAAGATTAAAAAATAACTTTAGTAGAAAGTTACAAATTACTCTTATCTTGTCATCAAGATAAATTATGTCCACATAATTAACAGGGATTGATCTCAACTCATGAGAGATTTCATCTTAGTTCACTTCTGCAGTTTATACCTTCTTTAATGCAGAGATGAAAAGTTGACATGATTTGGTTCTAGATCAGTGGTGGCGAACCTATGGCACGGGTGCCAGAGGCAGCACTCAGAGCCCTCTCTGTGGGCACGCACGTCGTCATCCCAGTCCTAGGCCTTCAGCTGGGTTTTATAAAACCTTTTCGCTTTAGGCCTCCGCCGCCATGTACAAAGAAAAGGTTCAATCAATCAGTCAATTTCAACTTCTCAGGGAAAAAAAAAGATCTTGCAAAGTTGGAATTGATTGATTGAACTTTTTAGTTCCACCCAGTCTGCCGTTACCACCCACACAATGGGCCACGCCCAACCAATGGACCACACTCACCCGGCACCCGACGATGCATAAGTGGGTTTTGGGTTGCAGTTTGGGCACTCGGTCTCTAAAAGGTTCGCCATCACTGTTCTAGATCATGTAGCATTACATTAATGCTCTGTTCAGACTGGTGTTATTTTTCTTAAAAAGGGATTCATACAACGAATGATATGGAGATACAATTTTCTCAGTAACCATAATATGAAAACAAAGTAAGTGTCTTTCTGGATATTTTTCTTAAAAAGGGATTCATACAATGAATGATATGGAGATACAATTTTCTCAGTAACCATAATATGAAAACAAAGTAAGTATCTTTCTGATCATGCTCATAAATATCAATATATCTGTCAAAGCTTGGATCAACACCTAGTAAGAAAAGTGTTCACTTAATAGTCATAAAAGAGCAGCTGGGATAAAGTAAGGTGCACTAACAACTTTATACAATTTCTTTCCAATATTCTACTGGGTTATAATAAAAACAGAAATGAATCTGATTCCAGTGCTCTTTTTCTCATTTTCATTGCAAGCCTATAAAAATATCTTCAAATGTAAATCCTTCTGATTTTACTTTCAAGCAATATATATTTGTAGCCTTAGGTCTGGCCAACTCCAGACAGAATTCCTATTTTATATCAGATACAAGTTATTTATGTATTTTCTTCTTGATCTTCAGTTAATGAAAGAGCTTTTCTCCAACAAATAGAGTACTGGCCAATTAATACAAGTTCAGCAGCATGCATTCTTTTTCAAGCTATCCTGCATTTCAAGAGCTGTAGTGAGCTGTAATTCAGCAACTCCTGGAAACCCACAGATTATAAATGTAATTAATAAAAGTGATATCATATTTATTCTTTACTCATTCCCCAATGAAATAATTAGTTTATTCATAGACAATGTCACTAAATCGCTAACCTTGTTGTGACTTTGTTTTTTAATCTCCAAGAATTTTTGTTTCTACATCACACTGTTTTGTTTTACATTGAACTGACAGTATAGTTACAAGAGGGCAAAGAATTTATAAAAATGGCCTCATTCATTTATCTAAGGTAAAAATAATAATAATAAAAAAGATGTGGACCTACCTATGGATGTTGCCTTCAAGGTTTTTCACTTTTAGCTCATCTTCTTCTGACTGTCTCTTCCTGGCTTCTTCCTCGGCTGGAGAACTTGCAGGAATTCCCTGCATCAGCCATTTTTCTCTTAGAGCTTTTGACTAGGTGAGAGATAAGAGAGGAAAGAAAGAAAAAAGAAAGAAAGAAAACATGAGATATTAGAAGTGACATTAGAAGAATTCTGTTCCTAAATATTTGATAACCTTTCTTAAAGTTACCGGTTAGTGCTTTCAGCATTAGATTAATTCATGACTCTCTTGAGGGACTAATCTAGATCCCTGTTCAGCCAAGGTGTCACATCTAATTTATGAACAAAAGGGTTGTTGATTTTATATCTGGAAATCATTTTAACTTGCAACAGTAAAAAGACAAACAGATAAGGACAGAAATTCTGAACTAAGTTGAAGACTTTTAGAGGGGAAGAGAAAGAATTACATTAAAAGAGAACAAATAGCTTTTAAACAAGCAAACTAGCATGACTAGATATAAAGGAAGAAATGAAACATATGCATGATATTGTGTACAAAAAATATGCCTGAAAAAGATACAATTAATAGAAAGTACTCCAAAGAGGTAAGAACAATTACTGACAAATGGTACATACTGGCAATCTACTGGCACAAATTAATTGTAAACGTTTCTTTATACAACTTATGCCATCCATTCCAATGGCTCTGTCTAGCTTACAAAATTACATATACTGTACATATTCAAATTTCTAAAATAATTTTAAAAATGTAAAACTAATGCTAAACTAAATAGATTTATCTATCCAATGTTTTATGAAATTCTTTCTGGCTACTCTCCATACATGAAAGATCCATGCTTGGTTAGATTCCAACTACTGGAGAAGTAATAGAAAGAACATACAGTAGGTGACCTTAATCTGCAGACTTGTTAACCTATCTATGGATTTTGACCCAAGGTACAACAATTATGAGACAAGCCCAAATCATGTGAGACAATGGTTTACATTTCCAGCAACAAAGCAATCATAACCGACTCCTCTTTGATGTTGTGAGGTATTCGACACATAAGAAATAACTTAACTCAATTGCACTATCTACTTATTAGAGCAGGGTTTTTCAATCTTTTCACCCATTCTACCACTTTTAGGATATGGCAACATCCGAGTACCACCAGTCGCCTAGCAAGATGTCAAAAACTTGATGACCAAAAAAAGAAAAAAAGTGATAAAGTACAGGTAGTCCTCGACTTACAACAGTTCGCTTAGTGACTGTTCGAAGTTACAATGGCACTGAAAAAAGTGCCCCCCAAGCCACAGCCGAGCAAGACACCTGCCTGCCCGCCCAGCGGCACTCTTCCTCCTGTCTGAGGTTTCCATTGTTGTGAGCATTTCTGGTGAGGATTGGCAGCGGGGGTGGGATGGGGGGTTGTTTGGTTTTTATTCCCCCCGTCTGCTGGGTGGTTGCAGCAGGTTTTGGTCAATTCACATGACCCTGGGACACTGTGACCGTCATAAATATGAATCAGTTGCCAAGCATCTGAATGTAAATCACAAGACCCTGGAGAGGCTGCAACATTCCAGCTGATCGGCGCTTCTTCTGGGCTCAGCAGAAGTGCCAGGATCAGTGCTGCTTTCCAGCTGATTGGTGCTTCTTCAGGGCTCAGCAGAAGCGCCAGGATCAGCGCCGAGCTCCAGCTGGAGACTGGTGCTGATCCTGGCGCTTCCGCTGAGCCCTGACAGCCCTGCAGCTCCAGCCATCTTTTGCTCAGGCTTGTGCGATGCTACCACCGGTTCAGCTCATTCCCCTCCCCTGCTACCACTTTTCTAGGATGGTCGCGTACCACCTGCCAGGTGCCAATGTACCACAGGTGGTACCCGTACCACTGGTTGAAAAGCCCTGTATTAGAGAGCCAGTTTAACATAGTTGTTAAGGCATCAGGCTACTATCTATGCATAAAGCCAGTGGCATGACTTTGAGCCATACACTTTCTCTAAGCCCTAGGAAAGAGGCAATTTTTCAGAAATCCTACCAAGAATACTGCAGGAAATCAGTCCAGGCTAGCATCAGGAGTCAACACTGGTTTAAAGGAACAAAACAAATTAAAAAAAACCCCTACGTATTAAGTTTTAACGAACAAATCTAAATTCAGAGTTTTTGAAACAACCTGTTACTAATTTGCAAGAACAGCATATTCGAACTTGTTATTCATTTGCAACTTTTCTATTTAATAACAGATTTGCACTCCTTATCTAACTTTGCTTTTTCTGTACAAGAAATATACATTTCTCTTCTACAGATATTCTTCATAATATCTTACAGGCAACTCTTCAAGCAAATGCATTTGTTATAATTTCCACACGAAATCACAAGACAAATATTTAGTGGGAGCTATGTCATTAAATATCTAGCAACATAATACACACAAGTAGGCCAATGAAAATTATCATAACTTTCTCAGAGGCTGGAGATGTATTGGGATTGATCACAGCTGATTACCAATGCACATTAATTGTGAGAAAGCCTTTGGAGAAGGAGTGTGGGCTGGTGGGAACTTTCACCTCCCTTAAGCTGGGCTGGCTTTGGAAATGAGAGCAGAAGGCCCAGGCCTGGTTTAGTTAAACAGACCCTGGCACAACCACGGCCCGCAACTTCAGCACAGACAGCTCTGGTTCTCTGGGCTTTTGCCTAGGTGGTTTTCCCAAGTGGCGCAGGGTCTCCTAGGGATCAGAGTCATGTGCTAACGATTTTAATAAAGCTAAGAAAGGAGGAAGAGGCAGATGGTTGCCCTAATAATATTAAGAGAAGAATAGGTCTAGAGCACAGTTATCTTGCATTGAGTTAAATTGTTAAATTGTCCTGCAGCAAGTTGTCCCTTGATGAATTGTCCTGTGTTGAGTTGGTTATAGTGAATTGTCCTAGACCAGGGGTAGGCAACCTCGGCTCTTTTATGACTCATGGACTTCAACTCCCAGAATTCTGGGAGTTGAAGTCCATGAGTCATAAAAGAGCCGAGGTTGCCTACCCCTGTCCTAGACCCTTTGAGCTCAGAATAGAAGACCTGAGACTTGTGGGGTCCTGTTTCATACTTTTCTCCAATTTGATGAGCAACTATTAATAAATCCTCTCTGAAAACATTTTTCAAGCTGGCTATGGATGAACTTAATTGTCAGAACCACATTTACTTTGCTTGCCAATTAGCACATAATGAAGATTTTACATAAATGCTTTACTGAAGTCAAGATGCATAAGTTTATATTTTATTTCTACGATCTATAAAGAACAATGCCAGATAAAAAACAAAATTATTATAAGTCTGGCAAGATTTGTTGTCAACAAATCCACACTGACTTTGGTAATTATTTCCAAGATTTGGAATTATTTCCAAGATTTTTACAGCACCATTTCACTATTATTTGCTCTAGAATCTTCCAATATCAGATTGAGAAGTCAGTGTGTTGAATAAATAGATAAATAGATAATCCTTCAGCACTGGATGCTTTCAAGAAGAGACTGGACTGCCATCTGCCAGAAATGATGTAGGGTCTCCTGCTTGGGGGGGGGGGGGGTTGGACTAGATGACCTACAAGGTCCCTTCCAACTCTGTTATTCTGTAAAAAAGTTGGCTTGTCATGGAGCTAACATTCAACTCAGTGCCTGTGTTCCCACAGCACGTTCACCTGGCTCTTCAGTATGAACTTGAAGGTGAAGTTCATTTTTCCTAGATGTTTCAACTCACTGAAAGTAATAAAGTTTCCAATCACAAGCTTCAGTCCTGGCTCTTTAACCTGCCTTTCACAAAGTCCTGGTGGATTTTTTTCATTGGAAGAAGAATATCCATCAAAAAAAAAAGAAGTTCATTAACTGCTAGTATTTTCAGGTTTGTGATACTTACTTTCTTTTCTGATCTGGCCCCCTTTCCATTTTCTAGGTACACTTTATTGTTTGTTTATCTCAGTTTATTTCTTCACCAGAAAGGCTAATTCAGTATTGGAAAGCAAATCTTAATGACAGAATGTGAAAAACATTCCTCATTGGAAAAGTGGTGCTAACAACTAAGGCACAAAGCAGTTTTCTGCTGGAGTATATCTCCAAGCATAGCTAATTTAAAATGTTTTTGTTATTGTCAATGTGTGAAATTAGGCATTTTATAGAATGCCGAGGAAATCTATAGAATGCCAAAAATGGGACATCAAGGTATGAAGCGCTTAATATTCCACACATTTCCATTCTATGCAATGCCAAAAGGCAAACTGGCAAAGTATAAAATACCCCCACTAAAACGCCATTCTAGCCTTCCTTGTTGCAACAGGCAGGTCAATACTGCTGTTCACCTCTTTCTTTTCAATAAGAAAATCCAGTATTTTACATTGCATTTCTTCTTTCATATTCATATACATCTTTTCAATAAAGGGTTAGGGTTAGGGTTACGCTAATCCTAACCCTAACCTTAACCCTTTTCATGACTCTCTTTTTAAACTTTGCCTGAACAGTTCTTGTCATTCTGCAAAATGCCTAGAGAAAGTATATAGTACAGCGGTTCTCAACCTATGGGTCGCGACCCCATTTGGGGTCGATCGACCATTTCACAGGGGTCGCCAAGCAAGGCTGTCCGTCATTTTTTTTCCCCTTTTCCGGCGGGTGCCTTACCTCCCTTGAGCTGGGCCAGCTGGTGGTCGGCCTGCTCCGTCTCTGCCGCTTGCCAGCTACGCCTCGGCCGGCGCAGGGGGCGGAACCACGCATGTGCAGCGCTCCCGGGCAGGGAAAGTCCTCAACTTACGACCGGTTGGGTAGTCCTTGACTTACGACCGGTCTAGTCCTCAACTTACGACCGGTTTAGTCCTCGACTTATGACCGGTTGGGGGTCGCGGCATTAAAAAGGTTGAGAACCACTGATATAGTGTATTAAAATAATACAGATATTTCATAATTTGCCTAAAAAGTCACACATTCTATAGATTTCCTAGGCATTCTATACAATGCAAGCTTTTTACACATTGCTGGTAACATTTTAAAAAACAAGTTTTATTTGCCAGTATTTATAAATCCATACTCTAGGGTCTACTGTCAGCGTATTAAAAACAAATATATTAAAATATATACAGTATTTGTTGCATTTACTGTATAACCCAGTTTTTCTGAAGGCCACATGTTCTCTACCTCTATTCTATTTTATTCTCATAAGAACTGTCACTCATGAGGTTCAGAACATGGCTTTCTCAGGCCTAGTTTAATACTCTAACCACACCACCATTTTATCCAGCATGACGAAATCCATTAGAAAATGAAATCCCACAAAGAAACAAACAGTTCTATTATGCAAACAAGTCTGCAAGACTTCAAATATGGAAAACAGTCTCTCTGCATTTCACTTTAGTTGAACAATAATGGGAAGGCAGTTTCCACTATAGAAAGAGCATTTTTGGATTCATGCTACTGTTATCTAAAGAGGTGTTAACAAACTGTATCAGCCAACAGCATGGACATGACGGTGGCTGCTTAAGGATTCCTGTAATGAAACAAAATCCAATTCGCCAAGGAATGAATTTTGGTACTGGGTTTCCATCCAGATCTACCCACCAGCTGCTGCTGTTTACAGAATATCTAGGAGAAACAAAGCTAGAAAGTTAATTGGCTGTGGCTTCTCCTGGCAAAAACAAGGCCACAAGGAGCCGGCCTAGCTATTATAATCTCCCTGGTACCAGAAAATGATTGCATGGCCTAATTCCCAGGAGGAAGCAGCAACAGATAATTTATCTGGAGGTAGACATGGCATAGGCAGATACTAGGATTTGGATTTAAGCTCTCCACCTCTTCAAATGTTGTTGCCCAGAGACAAATTAAGTTTCAATGCAACCTTTTTTTAGGATTTTTTAACAAGAGAGTTAATGACAAAAAGCAGGAAGGGAAACCACACAAACTTTCCTCTTTTCATCTGCTAGACAGCTTGTTGTTCCCTGTAGATAACATTGACTGGGAGAAGCAAATGCTGTTTTAAATCTGGGCTCAGAAATGTTTCTCTTTTATCTGCAAAGGTGAGCCAGTCCAGGATGAAGGAAGGACAGAAGGAAGAGGGCACAACGGAAGGAATGGTTATGCTGAGCCTTGAGAAAAGATGAGGAAGGGGGAAATGACAGTATTTGTCCAGGATCTGAAGGGCTGCCCCAAGTGAGATGGTATAGACCAGGGGTAGGCAACCTTGGTTCTTTTATGACTCGTGGACTTCAACTCCCAGAATTCCTGAGCCAGTCCACGAGTCATAAAAGAGCCAAGGTTGCCTACCCCTGGTATAGACCATCCATCCTAAAGTATAGGACAGTGATGGTGAATGTTTTAGGGACTGAGTGCCCAAACTGCAACCCAAAATCCATTTATGAATCGTCGAGTGCCGGGCGGGTGTGGCCCATTGGCTGGGTGTGGCCTATTGGGGAGCGTTGCTGCGGTGGTAACGGCAGACTGGGTGGGATTAAAAAGTTCAATCAATATCCAACTTTGCAAGATCTTTTTTTTTCCCGTGAGAAGTTGAAATTGACTGATTGAACCTTTTTTTTTTTGCACATGGCGGTGGAGGCCTAAAGCGAAAAGGTTTTATAAAACCCAGCTGAAGGCTAGGACTGGGGCAACAGCGAGCGTGCCCACAGAGAGGACTCTGAGTGCCGCCTCTGGCACCCGTGCCATAGGTTCGCCACCACTGGTATAGGATATAAATTAACTATTTACAGATAATCCTTGACTTACAACCATTTGTCTAGCAACTGTTCGAAGTTTCAATGGCACTAAAAAGAGTAAGTTATGATGGGGCCTTGCACTTATGATTATCGCAGAAAATGAACTGTCTCACTAATAATTTGTAAAAATATTCAAAAACAAACCTTTCAAACCCATTGAAAAACAAACTTCTTCCTCTACATTTTGAGATATGGAGTATTTATATTCTGAATGGACTTTTTTCAATTCTTCCCATCTATCTATCCAGCACCTATCCATTTCAGCAGTACCCCCCAAATTTCATTAAACTAATATTGTTGTGCAAGACAGAAAATTGCAGAATGAAATGTAACAACAGCTGTTAATGAAGTGGTGATGAATGCACATGCAGAACCTGCCTTTCCAGAGATGAAGATGCAAAAGGAAGCCCTTTGACCTCTTCTGCTTATTTATTTTTTTAAAATCAAAAGCTTGCTGAGCAATTTTTATGGCATAGGCAAGCTATTATGATGCATATCTCCTATCCCTCATAACAAGACATTACTGCTATGGGCTCTCACAATGAGTTGAGAATTGGGCCAGGAAGGACCCATCTTTGGCCAAGGACGAGGACCCCTTTTAATTGTTCTGCAACATCCACAATTCTAGTATATGCTCAGACAACTGGTTAATCTTCTCCTGTTCATTATTCTGCTAAAACGCATAGATTTGGACCATTTTTACTCTTTAAAAAAACTCTATTGGATCAAGAGTATGAGGATGAAGATCTCCTCCAGCTATTTGGGGAATGTGCATGTCCGTTCCCTCTGGGTTATTGTAAGTTTTTCCCCAGAGCCTGGAAAAGTACAGGAAACGATAGAAATGAATCACCAAGAAAAAATGGGAGTATTCTGATGATGCTACTGTGAAATCAAAAGGCTCAGATCAGAAGCAGTTTAGCTCTTTGGAAAGAGGCATTTTGCTCACTCCCAAGAAATTTCTTCTGTAACACCAGCAAACATATATGGAAAGATGCTCACTTGGAGCAGATCATACAGCTTGGCTCTTTGTTCTTAAATTAGCTGAACCAAAATAAAACCTGCTCTGAAAAATATTGCCCTCTCCTCACATATTAAAAAACAGAGCCGCCTCTAGATTCAACAGCACAGCAACACATTTTTTTTGCCTCAAAAAGGTGAAAAATAAGTCTGTGAAACTAATTGGGATCTTTTCATTTTAGTCTATCCCCCAATCTGCACAAAAACACCCCATAAGCCAAAATATTTTGACCCTATTGCTACTGCAACCTTGAGAGGGTTTTTCCCCCCCCCCCCTTTAAGATCAGCAGCTCCTTTTAGGGCAAGTGTATAGAACAATGTTTCTGAACTTCAATAATTTTAAGATGTTTGGACTTCAATTCCCAGGGTTCCCTAGAAGTCCCTACATCTTAAAATTGCTGAGGTTTGAAAACACTGATATACAAAAGCAGTTTGATGTAGTAATATCAAATAGGAGTAGAAATAGGAGACTGAGAGTTCTAAAGTCTTTGAGTCACTCTCTTTTTCTTCGGGCGGGCGGGAGGATGAGGAGGATGAGGAGGAGAAGGCAAGCCAATTCCAAAATTCTTGCCAAGAAACCTGCAAGGAAATCTTGTCCAGGCAGTCACCAAGAGTCAAGACTGACTTGAAAGATTTTTTTTTTTTAAGGAGCGACAATGGTGGAGCATGTTATTTAATGATATCCAGCCTCTTGGTGACAAAATATCAATCATGACAGTTCAGTGATACTATTTTAAAAAAGGAAAACAGCCACTTACAATTTTTTAAAAATGTGAAGCTAACGCAGTTTTGATACAATTGTATATCTCTTGTAGATTGATTTTTCCAGTGAAAGCCTTCTAAATTTTCTCAGGGTTTCCAATCACAATAGCAACATGCTTTAGTACTTTTCTCCCCCAAAAAATCTTGCAGTTGAGGTCATTTCTGTTGCAGGACTATTTGGGGCTTCTCCTGTATTGATCTTCCTGTATGTGCCAGTGATCCCCGCAAAAATGCTGAGGTGGGATTAATGAAAGACCCTGGATGACTTACATAGAAAATTGGTGCCAATTTCTTGTTTGTGGCGTTCTAACAGCTGGTGAAGCCTTTTTTGGGGGGGGGCATTTCATATGACATTTTAACCTTTTTTTCAAACACTCTATTTTAAGTACTTTCCATTTTCAGCGGCCATTTAAATATAATCATTGAGTCTGCTTTGTATTTTAATGTCATGAAGGCTTTGTTTAAAATTGTAGGTTTTTTTTTAAAGTCTAACTTGTGATCAGTAATTACCATGGTGCTCTGAAGAGGATGGGTGTGAAAAAAATGATATCATATAAATAATTATATGCTTTTAGATTTTATGTTTTCAGATTTTAGCTACATTGGTATATTATTTTTAATGGATAAGCACACACACACACACACACACACAAATTATTTCCTGAAATAATGCATATTCCAAGAAAAACAAATATGAGCTACTTAATAATTGCTAGTACCTCAGGGCCAACACTTGGCTACTGCAGCACATCTTAAAACTCTTAGATTCTTAACAAATTGATGTCATCAAATGTATTCAATATGTTACAGTAACCACTCTAATATTAATTCAGCCAAGTTATTATAGACATCCAGGGCTTTTTTTGTCATAGAACGCCCAGAACGGAGTTCCGGCACCTTTTTTGGATGGAACCTTGTAGAGCAGTGGTTCTCAACCTTTTTAATGCCGCGACCCCCAACCGGTCATAAGTCGAGGACTAAACCGGTCATAAGTCGAGGACTAAACCGGTCGTAAGTCAAGGACTAAACCGGTCATAAGTCGAGGATTACCCAACCGGTCGTAAGTCGAGGACTTTCGCTGCCCGGGAGCGCCGCGCATGCGTGGTTCTGCCCCCTGCGCCGGCCGAGGCATAGCTGGCAAGCGGCAGAGACAGAGCAGGCCGACCACCAGCTGGTCCAGCTCAAGGGAGGTAAGGCACCCGCCGGAAAAGGGAAAAAAATGGCGGACAGCCTTGCTTGGCGACCCCCGTGAAATGGTCGATCGACCCCAAATGGGGTTGCGACCCATAGGTTGAGAACCGCTGTTGTAGGGTAAGCAAGGTGGGTTGTATGATGTGTGTGAGTTCCGGCAGCTTTTTTTTCTACAAAAAAAGCACTGTAGACATCACACGCATGTCTGAAAAAGTTTCTTCAGAGTGATGATGTTAAAAATATAAAACCCTCCCTTAAGGTAAGGGGGTCCTGAGGCCTCTAAGGTGAGGTAGTACGAGGCACAGACCAAAGAAAATCATAAAAGTCCTGCAGTATATATGAGAGTGTATAGAAGGGGTGTTGTCTTACCTGAACACCTTTTCTCAGTACGGAGATGGAGAACAGAAGGCAGGCCTACCTGAAGGCTTCTATGAAACTATCACATTCACAGTTCTTCCCTTCCTACCTTCTTTCCATATATAATGAGCAAGTCAGAAACCTTCTAAAAGGGCAAGTAAAAGATGTAGAGCACCAAGCTGACTTAAGCAGGTTTCTTGCTTATTGTAGGTTTTCCCACATTTTTCTTCCTCTGGGAAAGAGGTCTCTTTTTCCTGATCTCATTCTTAGGTTGTTCCTTAATCTCTTTAAACTTCATTTTATTGTTTCTCTTTGTTATTTTTATGAGATGGCACTAGCACTTATATCATTGTTTCTGTTTTTCATCTCCCCATCACTTTACACTTTCCCTCAGTGCCTACCCTTCCTGGCTAGGAGGGGGGAAAAATGAAGGAGGAATTCCCTTACATTGGAATTTCACTGACAGGTGGGAAGGCAGGCAGATGGCAGACCACAGATATTTGTGGAATGAAAGACAGGACACTACACGTATTCCTCAGCCATCTCCTGACAAAGCTAAGTACAAGCATACAGCACCTCACCGATGACAACTGAGTTTTTCTTCTTTGAAAAAAGGAAATGAAAGCATTTTCTTCTTCCAGCTGATCAAGGATAACTGAACACACATACACATGCACGGAAGAATTTATTAGCACTGCACTACTTTAAAAAAGCCTAAAGATCATGATCTATAAAAATCCGTACCTTTTTAAAGATGATATGTATCTATCTCTTTGTGTTGACTGGCAATTATTGTTTTTGCCAAAATATCCCTTTTCACTAGATTTCAGACTGTAGATGTTTTTCTCCATTGACTAATTTCAATAATTTAATAGAGTATATCTCTAGGCAAAATCTAGGCAGGACTTTCGTTCTGGAATAACTTTCAGGAGGCAACATGGATGCTCCCAAAGTAAATAGATAAGAGTGAAGAAAAGGTGACACCATTTGCTGCAGCTCTCTGGCATACATCTGCTTTGTGTTGGGAGCCATTGTTTTCCTCTTCATGCTTTGTATGTTTATCATGCCGAAGAGCTTGGCTGCCAAATACAGTATGAAATGTCTCTCTCTACCCGTGATGTGAATGGGCAAAGGGCCATTAAAATTAGAGCAGCCGTGCCAAATTAGATCTGCGATACATCTGACCTAATGGCATTTAGTTCTTTGTCCTCCCCATACCTCAATGATCACAATGTTCCTGAACATAATAAGCAAGATGCACAAATGCACCCTTTTATGCTGACAGTAATGGCGGGAATTTGATCTTGTGAGACCATTTCACAAAAGAGTCTCCTCGACAGCTTTAACTCAGCTTGCTTGGTAAAAATGACAAAACAAAATCAACAGATGACACAACAGCTTGCAATATAAAATGCACATAGGCAATGGTGCTGAACATTATCTTGAATGTTCTTTGCATCTATGATGTAGAACCAAGAAAAAAAAATGTATTTGTATCTCATAGTTGCTTGGGTGAAATCCTTTGGCACTTACAGAAATACAATTGTATTTTATCCTGTAACACAAACTCATTGTATTGTGCTAAGAGATCAGGTAGTTACAGGCGTTCACTTAACTTATAATATATAATGTATTGTGCCTTGTTCAACAAAATAGCTCTTGAAATCCATAATATAAAAATGCTGATGGATAATATAGAATCACAAAAAACAACTTGCCATTAGGATTGCTCAAGCAAGAATAATCATTGTCAGACCTGAACCAGGGAGACTGAGGTTCAAAGTTTGTTTCATATTGGATCTCACTGGGAATCATTCTGTTTCAAAACAAGGCTTGTGACTGAATAAAATTAGGATAGACTTCATATATGTTAACTTGAGATTTCATAATAACAGTATTTTGTAGACTAGAAATACCTTCAGACAGTGGACCTTTATTTTTCAAAAGCAAAATGGACTTTAAACTGAATTTCCATGTATCATCTGCTAAACATGTCTGAACATACAACTTCAACCCTACTCTGCCCCTTGCCAGTTGGTCACATGACCTACTTTGCCCATGCCTAGAATCATAGTTCTGATATATCTTGATAAGAAGTATCACTGCTTGTTGCTAGGCTGGAGGGGGTGTACATGTGAGTCTTTGCTTTACTGGTTAAATGTTCCTAGTTTACTGCAGAAGGGAATAGAACCTTATTAAGGTCGTGCTTCAAAATATTTACAGATATGTATTTGTATTACCAGTTAAATTTGCAAATGTGTGTGGGTACGTGTCTGTGTGCTTTTTCAGGTTGAAATTTGCAAATTGTACCTTTTTACAAAGCATAAATAGATTAGGGCAAAATTAAATTAAGCTCCACACTAGGGCTGGTATGGTTTAAAAAAAAATCCTGTATTCAAGGGAGAGATTTTAAAAACTCTCCATGGAATTGGTCTCTGGTGCCCAAAAGGTTGGGGTCCTCTGATCTAGAGATGCTGAATACTGCCTGGGTGGGCAGGCAGGTGTCTTGCTTGGCTGTGGCTTGGGGGGCACTTTTTTCAGTGTCATTGTAACTTTGAACAGTCACTAAGCGAACTATTGTAAGTTGAGGACTACATATACTTCATCACTTTTTTCCTTTTTGGGGGGGGATCAAGTTTTTGACACCTTGCTAGGCGACTGGTGGTATTCAGATGTTGCCATATCCTAAAAGTGGTACAATGGGTGAAAAGGTTGAAAAGCCCTGTCTTAGATAGTGTTTTGCATGCATTTTCCTAGATGCTGCTACACTTAGTAGAATTCTGATGTTTGCATGTTGAACCACCAGCAGAAAAACTATATCTTTGTGTGTATACTGTAACGCTTTGCTACTAATCTAGTTTTATGGCATTCTACATTTCACAAGTATCGTGCTTAATTCTGAAAACCCGTTTACTTTTGCTTTGGTACTTCAGCTTCCCTACATTTCTGTGCTTTAGCTGGTGGCAGTTCCTATACTTGTTTCCAAAAATTGGGATCAGGCACATCCCTTGCTTTAGCTGTATATTTTCTCAAGTGGAGCTCCTTTACTAGATATCTTTGAGATCTTCCGAATATTCATGCTGGATCTAAGTTGGATTGTGTATTAGCAGTTTCTTCTGAATCTGATGCAATTTCAGATTCTTCAGAGTCATTTTCAGTAGTGACTGTAGTGTGTAACTGTGTAGAGTTATATTTGCTTTCTTCTCTGGGTATCCCGAGTAGATCCAGGTGCTATTTGATAAGCTTATGCTGATTGTGCTGGTACCTAAATATTTTAGCTCATTGGGAGTTATGTCTTCTTCATTAAAACAAGCAACACAGTAATGGCTAGTTTTAAGTTCAAAATGTTGTAAACTTTTGTTTAATTCATCAGCCCAGCATTATTCCCACTTAAGTTCTCCAATGTTATATATTCCTTTTTTTTAAAGGGACTGATGCATAAACTTTGAATTCAAATACCATTAGATTTCATAACTTGTATGAAGTTTTGTTTGAATCTTTTGTTGGTAAAAACTGTTGGGAAATAGTTCTGACTGACATTGGACTACAAGCATTTTTTAAAAAAGGTTCCAATATCTGGCTGGCTTATTTTAAGCTAGAAAAATCTTTCCTTTTTCCTTTTGTTTTTAAACAAAAATCACATGGGGATTCCCTTTGTTTCTGGAAAGTACAAACATTCAATTCAATTTTTAAGACCTCAGCTTTTATTTTCTTAATAAGAAACTCATCTCTATGCCCAAATGTCATTTTGCAGAATTATGCTTATGCATGCATCCCATTACTCTGCTTGCCTTAGGCTGTATAATTTCCAGCAAATTAGCGTCATTGTGCTTTCAATATTACTTGATAGTTTTTTGTAACAATGCAAAGTTTATTTTAAGCATAATTTTACAACTGTTTTGTTTAGATAATTTATGTCTCTTTCTAATACAGTAATGACAGGTTACATTTGTCCCTTTAATCTGCTCTAGAGAATTCTCTTAGTTGCGTTGTTCAAATCATATTGGTGTACCTCTACTATAATGAACGCTGATGAACTCCACTATACATTTATACTTTTCTGGCAGTGAACTTAAAGCAGTTCCTTGAAATTTTCAGAAAGGGTTACACTGTTATTTTAGTATCTTATGAACAGAGAGATAATCTGACACATATTGCTTTAGATTTCTAATCCCTGATAATTTCAGATTTATGGGTTTTCTGGTTACTGTTCATGTCTGAGCATGCTTTCATCTGCTTTAGCTTATCGCATGTCTCCTTTCCTGAAGCACAATTTTGAATCAATTTGTAGTTGAAGAGTTTAACTTCAGAATTATTTCAGTCTTTAATATATCCTTTTTCAACTTCCAGACTTTCCCTGGAAGTGACATAACCAAAACTTCCGAGAGGTCCAGCTTTCAAATAATGTTTCTATCTTCATGCTAAAAAAACTTTATTCTTTCCCATCTTCAGTCATGACATTTTCTAATCTCAGAGTTACTGCTGTTTCCAGCATCTTATGCTATGTTGTAACCTAAAATCCCCAAATGCTCTTCATTTAGGATGCTATTCCTAATGAGTATCCATGATATGTGGGCTCTGATTACTAGCTCTAGTTCAAGCTATATATTGACCAAATGCCTGGAAAAATTAATTGAAATTTGCGTGTGTGTGTGTGATTGGGATGGTTTGGGGTGCTCTGGATGCTAAGAATTTTATCCTGCTCTCCTTTTGTTGGAAAATTCACGTGGGTAATTTCTAGTATGTTTTGCACCAGTCAACTGCTACATTAACACGAGGGCAAATATACAACATTTAATTCAGCTTGCAAACAAATGTGGCCAGTGTGCACAAAACCCTAATTAAAGGAACCAAAAGACTAACAACATGTGAAAACTTAAACCAGGGGTCTTCAAACTTGGCCGTCTTATGACTTGTGGACTTCAACTCCCAGAATTCCTCAGCCAGCGTGCCTGGCTGAGGAATTCTGGGAGTTGAAGTCCACAAGTCATAAAAGGGCCAAGTTTGAAGTCCCCTGACTTAAACCCATTAACTTTCTGCCTCTTTTTCTTTTCTCCCTTCTCCTTCCTTCAGTTTATAGGAGACTTTAAAATTTTGTCCTTCCAAACAAGGAAAAGATGCTTGGATCTGCATAATCATCAAGAGACACATAGACATGGATAAGGAGGTAACCCCTCCCTCCATCTACCTTGATGACCAGCAAAGTGTGTGCTGTATTTGTGTTTCTGCCTGAGGACAACTCCAACTACACTGGACCAAATGCTAATTCATTGTGTTGTTGGAGGGACTGAAGGACAATCTGGCCACACACAGACTTAGGAAAGATTAGTTTGGACAAGGCAGAAGGAAGTTCTCAAAAAAAAAACCACTGAAAGGAAGACATTATTACAGAATAAAAACAGCAGCCTTGGAAGACAAAAAGGCTGGCAGCATGTAACTTGGAGGACCACGGGAACCACTGTCCTGTTAGTGGAGCTGTGCAATCAGTTTAAGCCACTCTGCCTACAGCAGGCATGTCAAACTCACGACATCACGTGACGTCGCACAATGTAACGGGACTTTTTTCCCATTGCCGGCAATGGGGTGGGTGCGGTTTTGGCATGACTCATCCAGGCCGCAGGCCGGCAGTTTGACATGCGTGGCCTAGAGGAAGACTTACAGATTTACAGAAGGAGTTTCACCCAGTGTCCCAGTAAGAAGAGAAGTCAGACTGCTATGGAGAGAAGGAATGCAATACAGTTTGGAGCTGCATCAACCAGGTGTCAAGATAACAGGAAGTAACAGTCTTACATTGCATTGGACAGCTCCCCACCTAGAATACTGCATCCTGTTCTAGTCAATACAAAACATAATACAAAAATGGACACTGAGGAACAGGAAACATACAGAGAAGAATGATAAAGATGGAAAGGGGGCTTGGAAGCCAAATCATACCAAGAATGGTTAAAGGAACTTAGTATGTTTGATCTAAAGAGCTGTGGTGGTGCAGTGGTTAGAAGGCAGTATTGCAACTAATTTTGCCGACTGCTAGCAGTTTGATTCTCACCAGCTCAAGGTTGACTCAGTCTTTCATCCTTTCGAGGTCAGTAAAATGAGGACCCAGATTATTGGGGGTAATATGCTGACTTTGATAGCCATTTATCTGGGATAACAGGAGGAATCCTGTTCTGGGCAGGGGGTTGAATTAAAAGACCACTAAAGTCATTTCCAACCCTATTACTGTATGAAAGATTGTTTGAGATTTATTTAAACATCAGCAAATATCAAAACTGTTTGTTGGCAAACTGAGCTAAAAGGCAAGCAGAAGCAGGGAGAAACAGACAAGAATTTTTCTAGAGTCATTAGGAGTTGGGCGATACAAATGGAGTAAAATAAAGACTTTGTATTCTCTATATAGCTATGTATATCTACATTTCCAGAGTCCCTGGAAACAATATTGAACAATCCCAGAGGCCTTTAGTTAAAGCAGCAAAATAGAGATGAAAGTAAGACACCAGATGATGCCTCTTCTATTTTGCACTGTGAAAGAAATAGTTCGATGGATATAGATGATGTATCCGACATATAAATGTTAGTTATTATATCTGTATCCACAGAGATTCAGAACTAGCTAAGGTATCTGACTCTGTTTTAATTTTAAAGGGAGAAAATAGCTAATATATAGGTGCAAGTATTCCCACGGTGACTGCCAACTTTTAGAAAGTTGAATTTGAAGAAGAATTATTTCTTAAGGATGAGTAGCTCACTGCCAGCTTTGATAAACTTGTTTTGTAAACCTTTGCACTGATTCAGAAACAACTCTATACACTCTAATTTAGTAGATATGGCAGCAAATTGTGTATACTAATTTCCCCCCAATTTTTATGTGCTGTAATTCCTTGTATCGCATTGCCTTTGATCATTTGGATTAGACATTATAAGACTTTAAAGTCCAATACATCTGGAGGGTACCAGTTAGGGAATTCTATACCTTTCTCAAGTCACCTTCAAGCATTTCAAGGATTCCTAATCACCAGAGACAGGATTATGGTGCATGAATTGAGTATGGGTGCAATTGCTAACAGGCCAAGCACATCATGTTCCTGTGCAGTTTAATCACTAAACGGGACTGTGAAGTGTTTTGGTCTTAAAAAACAGAAAGGGCTTTTGGAGTCCCTGTGTGGGTATGCACACAGTCTGCAACTCCCCTGAACTCCAGTGATCCTTTACTCATGATCATGCCGACAGCCACACCATCTTGGAGGTAGGTGCTTTAAATGGAAACGAGCAACTGTATGCTTAAATGCACTTTTAAAAAAATTAAAAAAAACCTTTGAATCTGTAGCAATGCATAGCCTTACACTGATCTATGTTAGTTAAGAGTTAGTTTCCTGAAGTTTGTCCTGTCCTTGAATAAGAGTTCTCAAATGGCACCACCTGACTGACTTGGAAAACAAATAAAAGTGTTTTAATCTATTCTCTTTTGATTAAAGTCTACATCAGCCTTCTCCAACCAGGCTGTGGGATTATGGAAATCAAATCCAACTTATCTGGAGGTTAACAATTAGGGAGGACTCTTCTTTAAACAAACATTCAACACTGCTATTCCTTATTAAAGTGTGATCTGATCTTTTAAAAAGTCTAGCACAGGTGGCTGCAATCTCTGAACAAGAACCTAATTCTCCCTTGGTGACAAGAAGTTTTATTAATGAAACACATGGCCTGTTTCAACCTCTGCGATCCTACATAAGCCATATTACTCCAGCTGCTTGAAGAAATACCAATGCAAATGGCAGAAGCAGCAACTGTGCTGGGAGGCCAGCACCACACCATTTTGTGCACTTCACAATCCCTCAGATAGAATGACAAGGGGGGGAGGGAGAAAAAAATTAGCTGCTGTCCCCAAGATAAGAATACATGGGGCAAGATACCATTCAAAGAAGGTATGTTTCCAAGGAAAAACTAGCAAAATGCCCAGGAATGCCAAATGTTATCTCAGCAGCTCTAGTCTGAAGTATAACAAGTGGCTGTCATTTCCAACAATTTCCCGCTATTTTACTTTGACATCCCTCTGACAGACACAAAGCTATAACACTCATTGCATAAAAATACATAGGGAAAAGTTGTATTACATAGCCTCACACAGTGAGGGTAGGTTTATGCCCAATAACTTGATTGTAGAATACAAGGCATAAATGGTACAAGTGCTCCACTGTACGTAGGTATACATGCAATCTATCTAATCCATTAGTCATCTCCTCTGCTTCAACTGAAAAGCTCAGAAGTACTAGTGAAGGATTTTCCGGAAGTCTATCATGCAGGCACTAACCAGGCTAAAATATCAAGAATGTCAAGCTGTCATATTTGTTTAGAGGAGAAAGCTTTGTAGAATAAAAGGTGATTAGAAACATCTAAATCTCTCTGAAATAGATTTAGTCTAGCAGCCAGCTTTTTGAGAAGAATCTTTCTTTTAAGCTGCCATCTATTCCTTCCCACATAAGCTACTGGAGCCTAAACCTGGGACATCCTGCTTGAAAATCAGTTACACTACCATGGATTGTGATCTTATTCAAGATGCATCTGAATTTCAGCAGTATCTAAATCAGTAAATTACAAATATAAACCAGTTACATCTATAGATAAATAAACTGATTCTTATTAGGGCTGCAAAATTCCAGATAATCCCTAGATGGGAGCAAAGAGATACAGAAAACTGTTGGTTGTCCAATGTTCTGTAGCTCAGATATGGTAGTCCTGGATTAATCTGTCTTACAGTATACCTATATACAATATTTTACAGTATATACAGTATCAATATACAATTCTTTGCATATAATCTCACATTTTCAACTGGGAATCCCTTAATTTATAAATGCAGATTATATCTAATCTTCACTGTTATCGATGGCATATACCCCTTGAATAGCCCTGCAGTTTTATGCACACCTGCACACATACACACACCCCATTACACAACCAAAGAGATCAAGTACTACATAATTAAGCACACAAAAGCAGCCTCCTTGGTTGCATAGCTGGGGAAAGAACCATTTAAGCAATGCAGTGAACACACCCAAATCCACATCCGTTCCAATTCAGGGATATATTGTGAATTGTTAAATGGGTAGCCAAATTCTGGTGCCTGCTGTATATGCCCTCCCCCTTCCATCTTCTATTCTGCTCCATCCTTTTCAATAACATGGTATTTTAACAGAGAATCACACACAGAAGAGAGAGACCCCCGTAAGGATTTGATTAGCTGGAGCAAACAGACTCCGGCAAAAACAGGCTGCTTCATGTCGGAACAGGTTCTTCCCAGCTACCCAAATGTGTGATTTGCATGTCTAAAAACATACAGCTCTGCTCAATCCAGGATCAGCCCTTACCTTGAAATGCTGCAGCTGAAGAATCTGGTCTTCCAGCTGTTGTCTCTTCCCTTCTATTTCCGTCTGCCTTTTCCTTTTTTCCTTAGCAAAGACAAAAACCAGCAGAAGAGAAATTGTCTGTCACTAGAGAAGCAAAGGTTTTCAAATGTGTGTTTTTCATATGAGTGGATGTGCAAGCCAAGCCCTTTGGTTACAGAAGCCACCTGATCCATCCCTGCCAGCTTGTCACCTACCTCACACAAACAGCATCTTCACAAAAATAGCATGTCAGCCAAGGACTAATGTCTTCCTCACTTAGGAGGAGAAAGATGGGTCTTCTCAAGTTCAGCCATGGGAATGGCAACGAAGAGCAGAGTCCCGGGGGGGGGGGGGAAGAGAGGGGGAGACAGAGCAGGCACAAAGCTTAACAACCGAGTTAAAGGCACAAATCCTAACACACTTGTGCCTTGCATCTTCTACAAAATGTAACATTGCATGCAGAGCAAAGAAGGGCTAGTAACAGGGCAGAGATACATAAGAGGTAAAATCAGGATAAAGACAAGATGAGCTTACGGGGCATTCTACTCCTGGACCAATTATCATCCCAGTTTGAATAATTTGGGAAGAATAAGGTTTGGCTTCCCATAGAGCCACTATCTTCAGCATTGCCTTTAAATTCACCTATTTTCTTCATTTTCTTCTCTTTCAATCTACACCTAAATTCAACACAAACATGCCCCATCATCTTATTTTTCCTGCCATAATCCTGTCTGAGCTCCCAGCCCATGTGCAAGACATGTTTCAGTCTTTCTTAGATATCCTTTCACTCCCTCTTAAAGTAGCATTTTCCTCTTTCGGTCAAGAGTATCTGGAGGCAGCAGCAAGGTTGGTAACATCTGTTGTGTTTTATTACTCATTATGTGGAAGGCAAAAATTGGGTGCCAAGCCAAGGGTGGTATCAGAGCAGTGCCTATTGTGCTGATGGGTGAATATTAACAGAATAACAGAGCTGGAAGGGATCTTGGAGGTCTTCTAGTCCAACCCTCCTGCTCAGGCAGGAAACCCTATACCATTTCAGACAAATGGTTGTGCAATCTCTTCTTAAAAACTTCCAGTGTTGGAGCACTCACAACTTCCAGAGACAATTGTTTCACTGATTAATTGTTCTAACTGTCAAAAAATTACTCCTTAATTCTAGGTTGCTTCTCTCCTTGATTAGTTTATTAACTAATCAATATTAACTGATTAATATTAACAGTTGCTGCTCCCTGGTCAACCCATCCTCCTGCTATTCCACTACAGGTAGTTCTCAACGTACGACCACAACTGAGGCCAAAAGGTATGTTGCTAAGTGAGAAATTTGTTAAGTGAGTTTTGCCCCATTTTATGACTTTTTTTTGCCACATTCGCTATGTGAATCACTGCAGTTGTTAAATTAGTAACCCTGTTGTTAAGTAAATCTGATTTCCCCATTGACTTTGCTTTCAGAAGGTCCCAAAAGGTGATCACATGACTCCAGGACACTGCAACCATCATAAATATGAGTCAGTTGTCAAGCATCCCAATGTGAATCATGTGACCATGAGGATGCTACAACGGTCATAAGTGTGAAAAATTGTCACAAGTCACTTTTTTCAGTGATGTAACTTCGAACGGTCAGTAAGCGAACTGTTGTAAGTTGAGGATTAGCTTCATTGCCCCCAAAAGAGCTCCATGCGATAGCATCAAGCCACTGGTTTCTCAGAAATATGCAGCCACAAAAAAACCACGTGCTCAGTAAGTACACCTACAACAGGGGTGTCAAACTCAATTTCACTGAGGGCCGCATCAGCATTGTGGTTGCCCTTGGGGGGCCGGGTGGGTGTGGCCAGAGTGGGTGCAGCCTACTGGGTGGGCATGGATGGAGTGGGTGTGGCCTACTGGGTGAGCGTGGCCAGTTCTACATCATTCGCATCAAGGGGGCCTGTGGGGGCCTGGGCAGGAGTGGGACAGATCTGAGGGTCTCTGGCAGAAGGGGGTGGGACCGGGGCAAGTGCCAAGGCATGGTCCACCGGGGCAAGTGCCAAGATGGCCACCACAAAATTGTACATTGGCTGGCCTGGGCCAGGGCCAAAGCAGCGGGGGCCATTCCCTCACTGTTTCCAGGATGGCTTCGCGGGCCACATGAAACCACTTCGCAGGCCGCATCCGGCCCCCGGGCCTTGTGTTTGACATGTCTGACCTACAACCTATACCAGTTTAGTGCAAGGCAGAAACTGCAAATTACGGGAATGCCAGTGCTCCCAACCCTACACACACACACACACACACACACACCGAGCATGGAGTGGTCTAGAAGTTGGCAGCTGTTGCCTACATAAAGAAGAGAGAAATCCTAAGTAAGTGCTGCCTGTGACTCAGTTCCCTTTGTGATTTTGATTTACATGGAGTTTTTTTCAACATGTTCATTCAGTGTGGATTACAAGAGAAGGAGGTGAAGGAGGAAGAGAAAGAACAGCACAGAAAGGAAGTTGGGAGGTGATGGACAGAGCCCTGAAGCCGGATCCATCCCCTTCCAGCCAGAGCAATGTGGCTGATGGATATTTCTTCCAAGTGGGTAATGACATGCAGAAGAAGGAGGACTGCCAAGCCAGAAGAATCAACCAATCATTTTGCTTATCATGCATAATCAGGACAGCATCATTGGCAGTAAGTCAGAACTTGCACAAGGGAGATTGGAAAGGGATGGACAATGGGGACAGCAGATTTCATGCTGACATAGTTTTCTGCTGACTGCCCCTGTTCTTGGTCTGCAAAGCATAATGACAGGTTAGCAGGACTGGATAAAAGGGACAATGTCCGGAATGGTTGTGCCAAATGATACACCACTATGATGAGCAGATGAATCACTTTCAATGTTAGTTTATCTTAACAGGAGAGAGGAATGGGATTTTTATGTTTATTTTTGCCTTAAAACTGATAGGGGATGTATGAGGGACACAGGTACCAAAGGACTATCTTTTCAGGTACATCTATCTGACCCACCAGAGCAGGGAGGCAGAATAAATTACAGGTCACCTCTTCTTAAGAAGGTCCATTTAGTGAGACCAAGAAGAAGGGCATTCTCTGTGGTGGCTCCCTCCCTGTGGAACATCATCACTGCAGAGATAAAATTGGCCTCCACCTTGATACTTTTTCAAAAACCGTTGAAGACATGGTTTTGCCATTGGGTCTGGGGAACCCAGGGTGATACACAGCCCATCAAGTGATTGTTGTCACCAGAGGGGTGGGGTTTATATTGTTTTGAATTTGGGGTTTTATTTCTGTAAGCTGCCTGGAGTCACCACAAGTGAGTTGTGGGGGGCATATACATTTTCTTCAGAAATAAATCATTATTGAATACTGATTGGCTGAAACATTTCTGCTTGCTTATTGACCAGGGGTCTTCAAACTTGGCCCTTTTATGACTTGTGGACTTCAACTCCCAGAATTCCTCAGCCAAGCATGCTGGCTGAGGAATTCTGGGAGTTGAAGTCCACAAGTCATAAAAGGGCCAAGTTTGAAGACCCCTATTATTAACTGTCAATTCTGATCAGCAATCAGTTCTTAGTAGATGCTGCAAATTCATCACACATGAATTGGCTGTAACATCCAGGTAACTAAATGAGTAACTAGTTAAAACAATTTAATTCCAAAAACAGAAAACTTGGGCAACTAAATAGCCAGTGATTAGGGAGACCCAAAGTAAACTCCCAAATCAAACACAGAGGTCACTTGGGCCTTGGGCAGGTCACTGTTGTTCAGCCCAACAAATTTAACAAAAAAGGAGTAAATTACAGAAGAGATTGCATAATCTTATCACCATGTCCCCCAAAATATAGTAAGTTACAGTATGTAGAAACAGAGAAGGAGGACTGCTGAACCACTAGAGAAAAGATATCTGAAATCTGAGAAAGTAGAAGACAGGAGAAAGAAACTCAAAACAATTCACCTTTGATTTTGTGAAAAATAAGTTGAAGCTGACAGGCTTTGATTGACTTTCAAGATTCTGCCACATTAAAGTATGTTTCAAGTCTACTAGGAATGCCTATTTTCTGACTCTGACTACCTTAAAGGGCTCATAGTCATGGACAAGGTGTTCCCAGTGTGAACTCCAATCTGATGAGGTATATTCACTGACTGTGGACAAAACAAAACAAAAAATTGTATAAATGTACCATATTCATGTTATATTGAATGGAATATGAACAAGTAATTACCAACAGTTGCGCACGTTCTTAACTATGGTAAATAGCTCTGTTTTGAAGAAAATCTTTGTTTTGCAATATACTGTTACTTAGTTCTGCTATAGTTACCATCTTCCAATTTTTCTGTCTTGTGAACACATCTACAAAATGAGTTGGTCATAAAATTCATACAAAGACCCATTATTATGTGTGCCAAAAATGGAAAAAGACTACTCTGTAGGAATACTTTTCCTCTGACATTATTTCTTAAAGTGAAGTTTTTACCATTTCACCTTTTCATCACAGGCTTTCTCCCTGTAAGAAGTATTTTTGGTTTTGTCTTTATTTTCCTTCTTGTTGTTTTGTATGGTTTTTTTTTCTGGAATTGGGTATGTCTAGTTTAGTGAAGAGAAGGACGAAGGGGGACATGATAGCAGTGTTCCAATATCTCAGGGGCTGCCACAAAGAAGAGGGAGTCAAGCTATTCTCCAAAGCACCTTACTATTATTATTATTATTATTATTATTATTATTATTATTATTATTATTATTATTATTATTATTATTTGTACTTCATATTTTAATTGCTGATTATAAACTCCTTTACCGATTTGTAATAATGGGAAGCAGTATACAAAGATATTAAATAGCTATCATGACATCCACAATAATGACAGCTTAATCTTCTTCCAGAATGCCAATCAATTCTTTGGCTCCCTAAGTGATTCTGAGCTGGCTGCGAGAAATTCCCTTCACTTGGTGATGAAAGGAAAGGAACCATCTGTTCCTATTGCCAGATTCCAGTTTTCTGCCATTATATTATATTCCTTTCCTCATATGATAATTAGTAAGATTAAGCAATATCCTGTCACTAAAACTGCATTTACAATCCGGCTAGAGTGCTATTAATTTCATGGATATGTGGAAAAAAGATCAACAATACAGTATTGATTCGGGCATACAGTATGTTTCCCAAAATCCCAGTATGATGGTGAGGATTACTGTGTTATGCTCATATTCCAATGGACACAAATAAGCCCATAGTGACTGCTGGTGTATTTTTATTGGATAGCAGATAGCATTATATAGCTATAAAGCTTTTTCATTTATAGCATTTTGTATTCATAGAAAGAGTGCACAAGGAGAGAAACACTAAAGAGTATTGTAATGTTTGTTTGAAAGTATTCTTCAGGCTGGTGCTTGCATGAAAGTTAAAAAAAAAGAGATAAGGCTTATTTAGGAAATAATATGCTGATTGAAAAGACTGAGTTAATACAGTTTACAGTACTTAAAACCGAGAGTGCTCTCTTCCATTGTGAAGACACAGCAACACAATAAAGTACCTGACTCACACAAATCAAAAGTCAGAACAGAAAAAGAGAACTGAACTGGGAGAATAAGGAAGAGATGAGAATCCTGAGGGTATCAATCTAACCAATAGGAAACAGGTCACATAAAAAACTGCAATTTTTTTTAGCTAAGGAAAAGTGTTTATAAGTATAGATTCTCTTTGCCAATTGTGTCTACACCTATTGCCCGCAGTGGTCAATTTATAGGTAGAGAAATTAATGAACAAAAAGTTGATTTCCATTTTATTTTTCTCTTCCAGACGCAGCATTGTAATATTATCAAAACAATTCACAATACAAAAGCTGTGCTTTTGTGATATCAACCGTTTTGTTCATTATAATACTGCACATAATACCTTAAACCAGAATAGGGCAAAAGATAGATAGTATCTGCTGTATTCTAAAATTAGCAACAATTAAAAATAATTCCCTCCTTAAAAATATTGCTGAAAAAGAAAGTGGATTTGGGAGGTTGGCTCTGATGCAGATTCCCAATTACAGAACCCCATAGAGTTCCTCTTCTTTAATTTGCAATGCATGTTTACCTTACTAATGGGCCCCATTAAAAATCTCTTATAAAAAAAACAAAACAAACTAGATGCCACAAACCTAAAGAGTATTCACCCTCATTTTTCACCTATATGACATCTTGTGGCACCTATAGCTTCTTAAGAGCAACAAAAATAGTTTTACTTAGCCATATATTATAGGGTTTCTTTTAAATTTTTTGTTTATATAGCTTTTTAAAATATGTTTTTTTAACTTTGTGCATTTTATACTTTTAGTTTCTAAAATTATTGTTCATATTTTACCCTTCTTATGCTGGTCTATGACTGTAATTTTTGATTGATTGAGCAACAAAGATAAAACATCCTATTAATAGAATTGATAACACTATATGGTATTTTACTAGAGCAATATTTTGATTAAGGATGCCAGTATCAAGAAAAGCCTCTTTGTTATAATAAGAATTAGCTTTCAAGGGTAACATCTACAGATGGTGGGTTGGCAACAAAGAAGATGCTTATTCAACTTCTGATCCAGGTATACTCATCTCTCCCATTCTGAAATTGGCCTAGAAATCAATAGGCAATCACTTGGCTTTATACATCTAACTCTAAAAGAGGTTTAGCTGTATAAACAGAGTCAGTTCCATCATGTTTACTTTGCCAATCAGTTGTGAAATTGGAAGGAATATGACAAACTGATCTCACCTCACGGCTGAATGCTACAAATATCCTGTAATCAAGATCAGCCCAAATCCCTCATTCCCTGGAATACGGTATCCATCACACTGCTCAAATCTGTTCAGAAGCCATTTGTAGGCCTTTGAATGCGACACTTAATAGTTAAATTGGGAATGAGATCCTAGGCACACCTACAAGTCTCTCAGACCAATATCTTTTGAGTTCTGCCTGTTCTCCACTATTTTGCATTATTAACCACAGAGACTTGGAAGTGTTTTTTAAGCAAGTTAGCAAATTTTGCTTACAAAGCTGTCTGCCAATCACAGCCTGATAAGGGCACCGACCCTGTCCTTTATCAGTGTGGGACCATCCATCCCACGTCCTCCTTACCCTTGAAAGCAGCTTCATGATATTACAGTTTGTACTTGGGACAAGGGAGGCATTGAGTTGTAGATGCTAATGTGAAATGAATGCAAGGACACAGCAGAAAGGAAAATTACAACATGTGGTATTCTGCTGACAAGCACAAATTATAATTACAGACAATGAATTCAAGAACCCTTCTATCTTTAAATAAGGCACTGTTCCCCCCCCCCCATAACTATTTTCATTTTACTGTTAAATTTGCAGGTCACAAATTTAGAACGGCTAATTCAACAGACTGACAGTCTTTTCTATTTTAAACACATTCAAACAAAAACACACACACTATAAAATATTCCTCTTCCCTCATCTGTCATTATATGAAAAAAAATCCACCCCACATTTTATTTCCTCATATAAAACACTATCCTAATCAAGATAATAAATATTAAGTGCTGTGGTGACAGAGAAGTCATTTGGGGCAGATGTACAATACAATCTTGCTGACACTTCTGATGCAGACTTAATAGAATAAAAGAAATGGGGGAAATGACACCTTAAAAACATGAGGAAAAAATTGAAAAATCCAGCTCTAACTCACATAGCCCCTCCTCCCCAAATTAAATCTGCCTTAGTTAGGAAGAATTGTAGCAGTTAAAATGTAAGCAGTTACATAGTCTAGCAGTTACTTAGACTATTTTTTTAAATTTCAAACAATTCTAGTTTTTATTAGGAATAAGGTATTAAATGACTAGCACAAACAATGAATTATATATGGACCAATAAAAAGCCAATGATAAAATTCAACAACTTGCAAGATTGAAAAGAACCAAGTGGACTAGCAGCTTCGAATATTAAATGTCATATTAGTTGCCTAACATGGATTTCAGAATGGATTATACTTTCTTATGGTTTTATCACTTTCATAAAAGGGGAAAGCCTTCCAGAAGGAATGCAAAGACGCTTTTGGGTTGATACTCAGAGAAATAAATAATGTTAAAAGATTATGAAATATAAAGCAACTTATAGAATGTTCTGGATAAACATAGGAAAATAATACGTTCAGACTTCTCTTTTGCTTCCTTATGAATTTCCTACTTTTTTGATGAAGATACCACCAAGAAATTTGCTCAGTGGAGAAACAAAAAACTGTTTATTGTTATCCTGTTAACAATATTTTATTGTTAACAGGATAACAATAAATAGAAAGGTTAATGTTAAGATTTTTCACATTTCTTACCACATAGTACTCTTCTATGATTAATTACTGTACATGTTAATTGCTGCAAGGATTTTGCATGCTTTTCATTGAAAAAGTTCTTTGATTCCCTCTATGGAAGAATGGCTAATGAAATTGTGGGAAGGACGAGAGGAGACATGATAGCAGTGTTCCAATATCTCAGGGGCTGCCACAAAGAAGAGGGAGTCAAGCTATTCCCCGAAGCACCTGAAGGCAGGACAAGAAGCAATGGATGGAAACTAATCAAAGAGAGAAGCAACCTAGAACTAAGGAGAAACTTCCTGACAGAAAGTTAGAACAATTTCTAAGAAAGTTAGAACAATTAACCAGTGGAACAACCTGCCTCCAGAAGTGGTGAATGCTCCAACACTGGAAGTTTTTAAGAAGAGACTGGACAGCCATTTGTCCAAAATGGTATAGGGTTTCCTGCCTGAGCAGGGGGTTGGACTAGATGACCTTCAAGGTCCCTTCCAACTTTACTACTACTANTATTATTATTATTATTATTATTATTATTATTATTATTATTATTATTATTATTATTGTCTTAATTGTTTTCAAAAAGTAATTAAATAATTATTAACTTCACGATCTCTCTTTTTCCTTTTTAATGATGTCAGCTGTGTTAACCAAGACCTTAAAGTTTAATGTAAACTTGTTTTGATTAGAACAAGCATATTAAATACTTGCAGTATTTTCATCTTTTAATGATTAGAAGAATATATTAGTACCAGGATAGTTTTTATTTGTTGGCTATTCACCTGTACTTCACAGTTGAAATTTAGGTTTTTTTAAAATCTGCAGTATCTATTTTATATATATTTTTAACTTATACTGGCGTAATATATTACTTTTTTTCTTTATTCTTTTAAAATCTGTTGTAGTATCTAGCTTGCAAAAAGTAAAATTAAAACCTTCGCAAAGAACAAGCTGAAAGCTGCAGTCTAACACTACAGAGTGTTAGCTATTTGAACTCAGGGGTCTTCTTTCTAAGCCCCAAATTGTGTTTTGTTTTGTTTTGTTCTGCTTTCCCTAAGGGACTGTCTTCACTCACTCAGCTTTTCTACTTCATTCCTGATCATTTGAGACTTTCCTGTTCTTTTTGTAATTGAGTAGAGCAGCGTAATGGGAAAGAAGGGTTGATCCTCCTTACTACACAATGAAGGCTGGCACTGGAAGCTCCTTATACTGCGGATTGTGCATCCTCCAAGCATCATCTGTGACTTGTAAACAGAACACAATAGATGTTGCAATCTTGGCAGAGAGCATCCGAAGGAGGTGACGACAAGCCATTATTAAATAGAGGAGGCGGCATAGCCATGGAGGGAGAATCCTGGGTGCTGTGCTGCTTGAAAATTGCCTGTCTATTCTTCCTACTCATCTGTGCTCTTGTACGTTAAACGGACTTTTTTGAATATAAAGAACACTTGTTTTCTTGCTTCTTTCTTCCATAGAACCTTATGGATTAATAGAATCACCTAAACAGCTACACACCTCAAGTTTCATCATCCAGTTAAGGGGGAAAGAATTGGTAATGCATCCAAACTACCTTTCTTTTTCCATAAATCTTTACCTTTGCTAATAGAAAAAGTATTTCTCTAAACAGCTTCTCTCTGCCTTGCAAAGAACCCAGACATTATCTAACCAATACTTGTGAGGTAAAGACTCCTTCAAATCCAGTTTCTAAACAAAATGTTGGATTATATGAATTTTGGAAATCAATTTAAGACAGCCATAAAAGCGATCTATCAAAAGCAATGTGCTCAAATAATTATTAATGGAGATCTGACAGAACTTATAGACATACAAAAAGGTACTAGACAAGGTTGCCCACTTTCTCCACTATTATTTATACTGTCTTTGGAAATCTTGTTGTCCAGAATTAGAGAATCTCCAATGATTAAAGGCCTAAAGATTTCTACTAAAGAATATAAACTTAAAGCTTTTGCTGATAATTTAGTTTTTACATTGACTCAACCAATTGAATCACTGGAATTTTTGTTGCAAGAGCTGCATCAGTATGGTAAAGTGGCTGGATTTAAAATTAATGTGAATAAGACTAAAATTCTTACCAAGAATATGATTGTTAGAGACAAAGATCAACTTATGCAAATGTCAGGATTTGAAGTGGTCAACAAAGTCAAATATTTGGGAGTTTTTTTGTCATCCTCCAATGCGAAATTGTACCAGAATAATTATGAAAGATTGTGGAAAACGGTACAAAAGGATTTATTAATGTGGAAAAAACTACAGCTTTCTTTGCTGGGTCGTATAGCGGCCATTAAAATGAACATTTTGCCTAGGTTTCTTTTCTTATTTCAGATGATACCTATTTTAAAAAATGAACTTAACCTGAAAGAATGGCAAAGAGATTTGAATCGTTTTATTTGGGAAGGCAAGAAGGCGAGAGTTAAATTCAAGATTATTCAAGATAGCAGAGAACGTGGAGGACTTAAAGTACCAAATTTGACACTTTATTATGATTCTTGTGCATTAACGTGGATGACTGACTGGATTAATTTGTCCAACAAAGGGATTTTGAATGTCGAAGG
>NW_015387128.1:267078-270992 GCF_001527695.2 Protobothrops mucrosquamatus | reverse complement strand
AGCCCAAAACTGGAAGAGCCCAATTCTGCCTACAATGGAAGACTGGAGATTGAAAGTTTCGAATCTTGCTGAAATGGCAAAGATTTCGGCTTATTTGAAGAACTATTCAAATGAACAATTTTTATTAATATGGAGAAGATGGATTGTTTATATTCAAAAGAAGTATAGACTGGTAGAATATAACTTAGGTTTTTAGATTTTCTTATTTCGCCTACTCTTTCTATCTTTTCATGTAGACTAAGATATTTTGTGGAGTTAGAGATATTAGTATTTGTTTACTCATATATGAATATTATCCTGGGACTAGGTTTGGGAAGTCCGGGGGGGTGGGTGGGGGATTTTATTTTTTATTCTGTTTATTGGATTATGATTGTTTTCTATGATGAAAAAATAATAAAAATTCTTTGGGAAAAAAAAAGACTCCTTCAAATCAAGCTTAATTGCTGATGAGAATTTGGACACATTCACAGGGTTTTTATGGCAACGGTACAGAAGTGGTTTGCAATTACCTTTTGCTGAGATTATTTTTCCTAATCTAATTTACAGATGCAGAATTTCCTTGTGGTGTCCCATCCAACTATGAACCAGGTCTGATTCTATTTGTTCGTCAAGTCCAAGCAAGATAACCAGAGCTGCTATTTGTTGAGACAGACCAATGCTGTAGGACAGGGGTATCAAACTCAATTTCATTGAGGGCCGCATCAGCATTGTGGTTGTCCTCGGGGGGGGGCAGGTGTGGCCAGAGTGGGCGGGGCCTATTGGGTGGGCATGGATGGAGTGGGTGTGGCCTACTGGGTGGGCATGGCCAGCTCTTCATCATTCGCATCAAGAGTGCCTGTGGGAGGCCTGGGCAGGAGTGGGACAGATCTGAGGGTCTCTGGCAGAAGGGGGTGGGACCGGGGCAAGCGCTAAGGCATGGTCCACTGGAAAAGCCTCACTGTTCCTCTCAGGCCATGCGAGGGGGGGGCTGGATGGTGCCCCTTCATGAGGCATGAAGAAATTCACCATCGCCTGGAAGTGGCCAGCCCTCGCCTACTTCACATATCTGGCTTGGTGGGCTTTGGGGGAGGGGATGCCATGAGCAACGTGAGAGTCGACGTTATCAGCACAATGCCGTCCAGCCCCCAGCCTGCCCGGTTTCGGCAGGCAGCAGGGCGCTCTCCTCACAGCGCCAAGAGGCTGAGCCGGGCAGTGCGAAGCTTGCCAGCTTTGCACCTTGCTGCCTGCTGAAATCGGGCAGGCTAGGTGCTGAGCAGCGGCATGCTTCTTTTTGGATTCGCACTGCCTGGCTCAGCCTCTCGGCGCTGTGCGGAGAGTGCCCCGCTGCCTGCTGAAACCCCTCCCCAGGAGCCCATCAAGCCGGATATGTGAAGGTGAGGGCCATTTGCTGGCCACTTCCAGGTGATGGTGCATTTCTTCATTCCTCACAAAGGGTGACATCTCCCCAGCACGCGCCCAGGGGGTGGGGCCAACGCAGCAGGGGCCGATCCCTTGCTGTTTCCAGATGGCCTTCTGGAGCTAAGACTGAATGCGTTTCAGCATAGATGGCCACCACAAAATTGTACACTGGCTCCTGGATGGCCTGGGCCGGGGCCAAGGCAGCGGGGGCTGTTCCCTCACTGTTTCCAGGATAGCTTCATGGACCACATGAAACCACTTTGCGGGCCTCATCCGGCCCCTGGGCCTTGTGTTTGACATGCCTGCTGTAGGAGAATCCAAACAGGTCTGGAATTTTCTTTTTCCCCAAAAGAAAAGCCAAATGATAGTTATTCTTGTGCCTTTGCTCCAGCAATGCCCAATCCAGTTGAAATCAGTTTTGCAACTTGGAGAGAGTCACATAAATTGTGCCGATTGCCCGCGGCTCTTCAAAATGCATTTCTTTTTGTAGTTCTAAAATCATACACAGCTTGTTTTGCCCCCCCCCTCACCTTTATGCTCCTATCTGAAAAGCTCCTGGAGAGATAATGTGTTGACAGCCTGCTTGTTCTTTGGGGGCATTTTAATTGGTCTTAATTATATTTATTATATTTCTGCGGTTTGGGGTTACTTTCAGGAGAAAGCAAGCAAACAAGGAAAGGCAGTTCAAAGTAATTAAGTTTGCAAACCGAGTTTGGCCTCTGGGCCTCTCCCTCTTGCTTTTGACCAGGAAATTTGACCAGGAAAAACTCATTCTACACTTGAGTTCACTGAGAGTCCCCATTGAATATATCAGCACTGCATTAACAGAGTCTTTTCAGAAGCTGATTTTTTATGTGTGGACATTTTTGAAGGTTTAGCCCATAAGTTGCTGTAGGAAAAAAAAATCCACCTTCTCCAACATATTCCCCAAAATTAGATTTAAAAGGAAATCCTTCCTGGAAAAGCAAATGGATTGTACAATCAACTTATGACCATTTGTTTAGCAGCTGCTCAAAATTACAACGGTGCTGAAAAAAGTGACTAACAACCAGTCTTCACACTTTTGACGATTGCAGCGTCCCACAGTCACATGATAAACCTTGGGCGCTTAGCAACTGGCATGTATTTACAATGATTGCAGCATCCCTGGAATCACATTTGTGAATTTTCCAGCTGGCTTCCAACAAGCAAACTCAATGGGAGAAGCCGGATTCGCTTAATACCTACATGATTAACTTAACTGTGATTTGTTTAAGGACTGTGACAAAATAAGTCATAAAAAGTAGGCATGATTTACTTAGCAAGGGAAGTTCCAGTTCTACTTGCAGTCATAAGCCGAGGATTACCTGTACTAGAACTGGGCTGCAATAATCTGGACAAACATTAGATGGCAGAAATTAAGTCTTTGCTGGCATCTACGGTAGTTGTTGCCAATATTTTTGCAGCCCAGTTATGGCAGCTCCAGGAAAAAGCATTTCCTAAGACTTAATTGCTGGAAGGATGGAATTGGAAAGGGATAGAGCAGGTGGCACAATGTGGCCCAGGCAAGTCAAAAATTTGGACAACTGTGGGATATTGCCCTTTTATTCCCTAGTTCAGGGGTAGGCAACCTTGGCTCTTTTATGACTCTTTTATGGCTCTTTTATGCTGGCTCAGGAATTCTGGGAATTGAAGTCCACGAGTCATAAAAGAGCCAAGGTTGCCTACCCCTGCCCTAGCTATAACCACCATAAATCACCCCCTGAGCTGCAGTCACCTGTTATGAAAGTCTGTCTCCAAATCAAATCGTAGCGGTAACGGTATGGGGAGGAATCAGAGCCAGAAGGTGATATGGCTTTCATGACTTCTGGAATGTGGCTCCCAGCCTACTGTCAAAAGTTGGATGCAATGCAGCTACTTCCCTGATCTTGCTTATATGAGTATCTGTAAACAGCACCTAATGTAAACAGCATTGAACTCATACTGTGGCACTAGAGACACTATGATCTGGTTACATAAAGGAGTATACTCTATACTGTGTTTTCTACAAATCAGTCTATTTGGAGACCATCCGTCTCTAGGTTTTGTAAGCTATGTAGAATTTTTTGTTGTTGTTGTCGCCTCCAAATCTGAGCACTTTACACCTGCCACGCTAGATTTAAATATATGGCTGGATTCATCATTATCATTTTAGCCATTGTCTATCCACTGCAGGATGAAGGCCTCTTCCGCATGTTTCCAACCAACGCAGTCTTAAGCTTCCTTTTGCCAATTGGGCCCACAATACTCGTTGATGTCATCGATCCATCTAGTTTTAGGTCTCTTTCATGGACGCTTTTTATCAAGTGGGATCCATTCTATGACTGCCTTGGTCCACCTGCCATCGGTTCTTCTAGCTATGGGAGCAGCCCATTTCCATTTCACATCTTTTACTCTCTTGGTCAGCGGTTCTCAACCTATGGGTCGCGACCCCATTTGGGGTCGATTGACCATTTCACGGGGGTTGCCAAGCAAGACTGTCCGCCATTTTTTCCCCC